>NW_008580788.1:6260-21260 GCF_000691845.1 Merops nubicus | reverse complement strand
GCTGTCCGGCGTCACCGTGTATCTTTACACTTAATCACTTCCATTAAAGTAATTAAGATAATTTAAATAACATTAGATATTAATCGTCATCTCTGGTTTGCTTTATAGGAAAAGAGAGCTGCTAGAATTATGCTGATCGTTTCGGCAGCGGGGGGATGTTTTTCTTGGGTAAAAAAAGAGGAATCATTAACATCAATGGTTAAATGTCTGGTTAGTGTTACTGAGTGACGTGTATTCAAACAAATTATTTTGAATAATCAGGCATTAGTGATGCGCCTTGCTCCCCTAAGCGTGTGTGCAGTGCCAGTGTCTGTTTAGCAAATTATTTCATACCTGAGAGAAGTCACACAAAAGGGATCAAACCAAATTCATAAATCTTTTGAAGGTACAATATTTGGATTTGTTCACCACTTACCACCTGTGAGGCCAGGCGATGTGCAAAGGCCTTTGCTGATAGTCCCCTCCGCTCGAGATATGAGAGAGGTTAAAAGTCAGATGTTGCTTATCTTCTTCTTCTTGACAAGGATTTGTACTTTCTGATGCTTCCGACTCGCCCCATCTCGCCGGGGCTGTTAATGGGGCAGGCTGCCCCTCGTGCTGTGTGGTATGAAGTCCAGGCTGGGCTTCACAAAGTCCAGACTCACAATGTGCATTGCTGTTTTTCATTAAAGCTCTGCTCTTCTCCTGGCCGGGCAGACCCTCCACTTGATAAGCATCTCCATTTCTTTTAACACCAATTACCTTTTCCAAACGGGCAAGCTTGTGTTCTGGCATGAACCTGTTAGGAAAAAGAAGACAGAAAAAAAGAATCTGTATCTGTGATCAGGCTGGATTTCAGTTTCACCTGGTAATTGCTAATTAATTAATAGCAAATGAGAAGCCCAAACACGGTTGATATTTGACATCCGTCCAAGTAGCAACTCCACTAGCATTCAGTAAATGATACACTTCATATGTATATATTTTAGTGAGTATGGTACCTGTGAAATAAAATAACAGGTTCACTGGCTGAGAAGCCAAAATTCTCCACTGAAGCACATCGCTGCTGATGGCACATACGTCAACAGGGAGAACAAAAGTATTTGCCTGTTAAAATAAAATAAAGCAAGCATATCTTGGAAGTTAAAAGGCAAAAACTCTGCCAGAAAAGTCTTGGCATTTTTGCCAGGACTACTGCTAAGATTGGTAGCAAATGCCAAATGCAGTGGTGCTCAACCTAACATGAGTCAGTTCTATGTCTAGACTCGAGCCCAGCAAGCTCCTTCATCACAGGTCAATGGAAGCTCACACAGAAAGGCTGTCTGGTGCCCAATACTATGGGCCAAACACAGAGCATGACATGGAAGTGGATTGTCTTACCCGACTATCCTCACCTTCTGTAAAGATCAACAGAGAAAATTAATCTTAAATTAGAAAAAAAAAATCCTCCACACCTAAGAGAAGAGGATTGAGTTGTATAGCTATTCACAGGATAAAACCATTCCCATGGTTTTTCCAAAGACCAGTAAAGGTGGGGAAACTGAGGCAGAGCTGCTCATGACATTCCTGAGGTACCACAGACAATATTGATGTCACTGGCTCTCCCATCTGATGTCCATGCTGCAGAAAACCCTTCCCAACAGCAGGATGCATTTGCACAGTTCATATTTGGGCCACTAAACTCATTTTTGTAATACATGAAATGTAACATTTTATGCAGATGCAGTTTTATTATTTGATTTAAAGTAGTAATGAATTACAGTCTGTGCCCAGGAAACACTTGAGTGAAGCTCCTTCATTCAGATGTGACTCTTCTAAATTAACACGGAGAGGACTACATGCATGGTCACCATGGGATCCTCACTCTAAATGCCTGTACCTCAAGTTAATTTACCCAAATATTATTTACTTACATGCTTTTCAGTGTGATTACGGTTCTCCCAGATAAGTAGAGACATTTAAATTTTCTGTTTCCTTTTAATTTCCAAATGTTTATGCACTACAGCCTGTTTATTGAGCTGTTTACTAAAGCCCACACTTGCTCCATGTTATCAACCTCCTCCACAGTTCTTCAGAGTTTCCCTCCATCACAGCTCGTTTCTGGGCTGTGAACAAACTGCTCCCTTCCCTCTTCATCCAAATAAGTGTTCCTAAACACTGGAATCACCCACATGGCTCTGCAATGGAGCACCTTTAAACACAACATGACCTTTTTTCTTCAAAATCAGCACCAAAACACAAACATGAACACACTGTGAGCTTTACTGCAGCTGTACTCTTGACTAATTGCTTTGAGGATTTTTCTTCAAACCCCTAAATCTTCTTTCCTAAGTCAGGACACTGTGTAACCATTTCATGCAGTGTCTATTCTTTGGCTTGCTGTCCCTTGGTGTACTATTTTCAGGTTTATCCACACTAAGCTCCATTTTCAAGTCACTGACCAGATCATCTACCAGATCTACCTTTTTTCCACTGCTCACCATCACTCATTGGAGCTGCTCTGTAGATACAACCAGAAAAAAAATTCAATCACATTCAACAGCCTCACCCAAATCCATTACTTGTTACAAGCAAAACAAGCCTGAGTTAAACCATTCCCATCCCAGTGATTTAGCCACCCTCAGGTTCTCAGAGGAGAAGAGCATAAAGTCAGAATGGCTAAATTCCAAACATATATTTCTTAACAGTTGGGTCAGCATTTTGACAGTCTAAGTTGAATTCTAGACCTAAAACTGGTCGGTGGTGGCTCCTCTGAAGGACAAACGCATCCCCATGAGGACACACCTTTATGTATTTATGCATGAGAAAAGCTGGAAACAGGTTAAAGGACTTGCCCTAAACCATCAAGTCTGTAGCTGAATTGAGAGCACTGATTTACCACCCCCAAATTTAAGTAAGAGATTTTGAAAAATCATTGTCATTAAGAAGAACTGCTCGATGTGTGAGAGGTTGGACTACCTAGGCAGGCTCTATCCCCCAGCCTCTCTTTAATGTCCCAGCCAATCCTCCACTCAGTGCATTATTTCTATTTCTGAAGAGGTTTTCTTCGTAGTTTTCAGCCCTTATAAACCTGTTCCATCACTGCAGAATTCCTAATAATATTAGATAAAACTTCACCAGTCTCTCTCTGGAATAAACTATTTAATATCCTTTATTGAAGACATGTGTGTGTAATCAATTCCGTGGTATTTACTTGTGTTACACACAGAGTATTCATCATCTTGACAATTTTTTTAAAAGTTTTAGAACACCATTTCACTTAACAGTTTGAGAAAAAAAAAAAAAAAGATTTATTTGATGGTTAACTTTGGGACAAGTTATCTGCATTAACTTCCATTGTTTTGGCATAAAGTAGTTCTGTGTATTTTACTAACAACAGTGGAGACATGATAAAGGATGTAGGCAGAGGGCCATGAACAGCTCTCCTCACAACCCACGGTGTTTGTGTTAGAGCATTAATTTTTTGGACTTTGACTGGAAGACTTCTCTGTGCTCAGGCACTTGGATTTGGCTAAAAACAACCGTGTCTAAAAGCTCATACCTGAACAGAACAATCTGAACTGCAGAAAGGCCACTGTAAATCATACGTAGCATAAACTTGTCCACACGACTGGAATGATATAATGGATACTGTGGTCCCTAACCACTAGCTAATGTTCTTTATGACACTTAAATAAATGGCCTGAAAATAAACTAATAACAACACAAAAAACTTCTAAACCTGTTCATGTGCATTTCCCAAAAGCGTGCTGGAGAAAGACAATGTCTCGTTAGCACATTTTTTCTGTGTTTACATTTTGTCCAGAACATTTTTGCTCCAGCTATTCTATTTTTCCTCTTCCAGGCTCATGTTAATTCTTTTCTACCACCTTCCAGACACAGTCATCTCTCCATCCAATACCTGCCCAGATCTCAGTCATTTATAAACATAAGAGCTTGCAGGGCTCTGACATCACCATCTAGAAGTCTATACACTGCAGAAAAAAAAAAGTGCTCTAGCCTTTTACTTGGAGCCAGTATCTACTTCCACAAAATCAGCAGAGTTTTTTTTAAATCTTGGTCTAAATTTTAGAAGATGCAATTTGTGTGAGGCTTATGAGCTAGCAGAGCTGGGGCAGGAGCAGACATAGGCTTAAATGTCTAGATATAAGAAAGCCATTTTTGACACTGAGGGTGGTGAGCCCCTGGCCCAGGTTGCCCAGAGGTTGATGCTCCATCCCTGAAGACATCCAAGGGCTGGCTGGGGCTCTGAGCAACCTGCTCTAGTTGAAGATGTTCTTGCTCAGTGTAGGGTGGTGGGACTAGATGGCCTTTAAAGCTCTTTTTCCAACCTAAAACATTCTGTGATTCTAAAAAACAAGCTGGAGAGCTACCACAGCAGCTGGGGAGGATTTAGTTTTCTAAATCTACTTTTAGTATTGCAACTTGTTTTCAAAACTGTTTTTCTTTTATTTATTCAGGTTTTGGAGGGTTTCTGACACATTTAACAGTCAATTTTAAAAGTTTACTAAGACTTTACAAATATTTAGCCTTGAAAACTTTCCTTTTTTTGGCATATTGGGTATAGATAGGTAGTTAAAAAGATGCGTTAAAAACGAAACTAAGTTCATATATAATAAAAATTCCATGTTAAACCTCAGAGTTTCTAATATTATAATTCTAAATATCTGCCATTTTGCACAACAGATCTTTTTCCTCCCCAGATTCAGGCTGGATGTGAGGAAGAAGTTCTTCACCATGAGAGTGGTGAGACCCTGGAATGGGTTGCCCAGGGAGGTGGTTGAGGCCCCATCCCTGGGGGTCTTTAAGGCCAGGCTGGATGAGGCTCTGGGCAGCCTGATCTAGTGGGAGGTGTCCCTGCTCATGGCAGAGGGGTTGGAACTGGGTGATCCTTGTGGTCCCTTCCAACCCTGACAGATTCTGATCTGTTTTAGCAGAGGACTTTAGAGCCCTAATGGCTCAATGGTTGGACTTGATGATCTTGAAGGTCCCTTTCAACCTAAAGGATTCTATGATTCTATGTCATACTCACCAAAATCTACCTCTTAATCTACATATTAAACTCCCCAATCTATATATCATGTATTTTCTTTTCATTTATGCCATGAAACCCTGCTCTGAGGAAATTCACTTTTCTTCCCTTGAAGCAGATGTGTGTTCCCCAGATCTTCTGTAACATCTTGCCAGGTTACTTCATATGTGTTTCTTCACAGCACTTTCTTTGCCCTAACGAAAAATTATTTATGGCAATAGTTTTGTTTTTAATGGCACCAAGAGTCACTCTGTGCAACATTTTATTAAAAGCAACATTTAGAAAAAGGATGGAAGGTTCATGATGTCACTGCTCGAAGAACAGAAATCCCATTTGAAAGAGTACCTGGAGTTCTGCTTTAGGTTAGGCTAAACTCCATGGGTAAATTCTGTGTGTTTATACTTGTTTGAATAGTTCCTGATGAGCAAGGATATGTTTTAAGGACAGATACAAGCTGAAAGAAAAAAAGAATTTGAATTCATAAAAACTGGCCCTTCTGTAATTGTAGCTACAGCTAGAAGCAAAGGTAAAGATACATCTGAAAGTGAATGGATTGGGGATTTTATTTTTTTTCTTTATTGCCATTAAAAAGTTTAAAATTAATAAAAGGAGATAGTCATAATCAAATATATTAGAAATTTTCCCCAGGCCTTGGAGATGGAGCACCTACACTTTAGAGCTGCTACATTTCCTTCATCCCCGAGCTCTGTCATGACATAACTTGCAATTTAACAAAGCCAGGGTCTGAGATTTCCTTTATCTCCCTCTGAACATGACCACAAACATGCCTTGGTCAAACATAATATTTTTAGTAGAATTGATGTGACCTGAAACACTACAGAAGTTCTTGGAGAGCTTCTGTGATTCTAATACCTGGCTTGTAATGTTTGCAGTGGACAGTCATTTTTGTCATTTGGAATAACTGAGAAATTCCACTTTTGCACTTAATTTCTTCCTGTTTCCTTGAATTTATCCTGTTCCCATGTTGAATTTGCTCCCAGAATTCCTACAAATCTATGCAAAACTACACAACCGTGCACACATCTTCCTGGGCAAACACTGTACAAATATATTAATATCTCCTAGGTTTTTTAAGAGTCATGAAAGAAGTTCTTTGGAGGCCAGACTGGAACAGATACCAACTATATGAGTATATACTTGGGTTTTATATTCACATATAAATTTATACCCTTATATTTTTATATTTAATGTTATGAATCACCTGATAGCAATAAAATGAATGCATTTTTATTTATCTATTTCTCAAAATATGGCAACAAATTACAAAACTGGAAGACTAGTCTCAGTTCAGTGATTTTTACCTTGATTTTTGTTTTCTTACTGTCACATTTGGTTTACAGCAACAGCGTGGTCAGGTGTTCCAAACCTGTGCTACAGTCCAAACTTAAATGTTCCAAAGATGATTCCAAATATTTAGGAAATTTGACATTAGGGTGTACTGAAGTTGTCACATACTTTTGGGGATCTAATTTCACTTTCTGATCTTTAGCAGTGGTTGTAATTCTTCATTCAGAAGAGGGAAGAGATTACTTGTCAGCAGTAATCTCTTACACAGATAATGCCATATAAATATTAGGGGCTTATAAGCACGGACAAGGATTAGGAGCAAAGAGAGAGAACAGAAAGAAAACTGAACAGAGCCAAGATTAAGCACCAGGAAGGGCATGGCAAAAGCAAATACAAGGTCTGCAGCTCAGTTTGTCTCCCCACAGTAGAAAATGTTTTCCTGCATTGAATAAGTAGGGTTTATATTGATTTCCCTGTTTGCAAACTGCAAGGCATAGAAGTATGAAGTATTTTAAGATATGATCATTATCTTCTCTCAACTGTCTTTATTCCATGACAGAAGAGAAATACAGAATAGACTCAAGGAACTACTGAGGTTGGAAGGTCTCTGGCTGAACAAAAGCCCATGCAGTTGGACCAGGTTGCTCAGAGCCTTGTTCAGTGAAGTTTTAGCTATCATCAAAGGCCAAGAATGAAGACTTGCTTCTGACAAATAAGTTAAAATCCCTCAATAAGCAAAATCCCTGAATACCTCCATGGCTTTGAAACCCCTCCAGGGATGGAGACTTTCTTGGGCAGGCTGTTCCAGGGCTTGACAACCCTTTTGGGGAAGAAATTTTTCCTAATATCCAAACTAAACATCACCTGGAGCAACTTGAGGCCATTTTCTGTTCTCTTATCTTTTCTTGGGAGAAAAGACCGGCCCCTACCTCATTCCACCTGCCTTTCCAGGAGTTGTAGAGACCCAGAAGGTCTCCCTTGAGCCTCCTTTTCTCCAGGCTAATCAACCCCAGGTCCCTCAACTGCTCCTCATAAGACCTATTTTCTTAGACCCCTCACCAGTCAAATGGGTCTCTAACTTTCCCCTCAATATTACTTTTGGATTTCTAACATGGAGATTACTGCTCAAGATGCACTGTGAAGCCTACACCCTAGATGACCAGGATTCTACCTAAAGCATTCTTCAACTCTTATTCCCCAAAATCCATGAAAGGTGCTACCTTCCAAAACACAAGCCTGCAGTGAAACAATGAGAAAGAGAAGTAAAGGCAGGTGAAACCACACCAAAAAAATCTATCTATGAAAGTTTAAGCTTTCCTGGGTCTGAGTCCTCTGTGCTGCTGCTCTTATTGGAGATAATTTCAGCCCAAAAACATTCTAGCCTAATCCAGTTCCTGTGGGATTATTCCCCTTTGTTACATATGGACTGCTGACAAATTACTTCAACAGTATCTTAAGCACTTTAGGTCAGAAAAAAGATAAAGATGGATGATGATTACTCTGCATTTTAATACCTGAAGTGAAACTCTGGTCCCACTGAAGTCAAAGCCAAAGCTCTCTTTGACTTCAAGTAAGACTGAGCTTGATCTGAAATGTGTTAGTGCTGAATTCACATCTTCAACTCCCTGAAATCCTTTAACATTAAATGTAAGAATCCGTGCAGTTATAATTTCAAAGAACATCATTCTCAACAAATGAAATGGTGCTAATTTAAAAACTCTTCAGAAAGATAGTAATGAACAACAATACATATTTTATAGCAAAGGTGAAAAAAACTTGTGCATTATTTTGTGCAAGACACAAAGACACGAATTGATGTTTCAGGGAAAAAAAAAAAGTAATTTTCTTTATAATTAAGCATCATGACTCTGTAGATCTGCTGCACCAACACTGCAAGGTAACAGATACACTTCTGGAGCCCTAAAAGCCTCCTCGATAACAACTGACAGACATTTAGAAACTGATGATTTGAGTTCTGCTTCTGCAGAAGTTCAAAAGAATGAATTAAACTAGGGGGAAAAAAGTTTGGCTTCTGAGAATTGCAAGGTTTTTAAAGTTCTTTAGGATCCTAAAGGATTGGTCATGTTTATTAGTGCTTAGACAGAAAAAAAACCCAAACCAAAACCAAAACAAACAGCTCAGCTCTGGAGTGCTTATTGAGAAAATGCAAATTTCACATATAGCTCCAAACAATACAGTATCTTTTCTTGCTAAAGAGAATTGGAAATGGGCATTTGAAAACTGAGATCACACCTTAAATCATCTTGTCTTTTATTCCTCTCTTTTTTTAAAAAATTAAAACTAATACCAGGATCCTGTAACATATAATTTCCTGTTTTGTGGAAATACTTCTAATCAGGACCTATAGGATGGACGTCCCCTTTAAACAGGCTGTTTTGTAACATACGCAATGCAGAAGGGGAGTGCTATCATAACACTTCAATAGTTAAAGTGACTTTATGAGAAAAATACTTCCAAATGTTTCCTAAAACCTTCCAAACCGCACCAAAGAACATTATCGTAATATTATGTTTCCCTATGGCCTCCAAGATTTAAGCTTGCTAGTCTCAAAACGATACTTGGATGAAAAATAGAAGTTTATGTAATGTATAAATTGTTCCTTGAATAAAAAAAAAAAAAAAAAAAAGCTGCCTTTAAAATGACTGTATAGATGTCATCTATTTTACATTTTCAATAGCCTTCCTCTATTAATTGAACAAATAGCATGCGAGGGCTTTGGGCTGCCTGGGACTAGGCTGGGGTTTAAAACCAACCAGTCGCCGTGTGATCTTATTCATAGCAAATACTGAAAACAATAACTGTCCTAACCAATTACCCATCAAGTTACCCTTAATAGATAGCCATATTTCTTGCACAGTATACATAAGCCATATAAACTGTATACCATATATCAATACCATATTCCAGGCGAATCCACCATCAAAGAGCTCGTTTATAGGAGGTTTTCATTTGACTCAGGGTTGTAATGTTCTGTGCAAGCATAAGCTAACCATTTCAGTGATCCTGCCAGCAAGCTGCTTTTTTGGCAGATTATTGGCAGTACATATTGGCAACAAACTAGTGCAACTAAGCCCTTCTTATAACTTACAGGTAAATAATGATTTTAATAAATTTATGTAAAACGTTCCACTTGCTCACATCTGGTTTTGATCATTCACTCCACTGAGCAAATGCAAACTTCTCTGAGTTTCTCAGGAAAGCACCATATTTCACCTGAATTATTTAATGCTTTCTCAGGTACCCCAAGAAATAAATAAGCAACGAAGCCTACTTTAACTGGAAGGTTTAAATGGAGAAAGCTTTCTCTGAAAAAGCTAGAAAAAATTGATTAAAAGTAATTATTTTCTGCACATAAAAATCTAAACCACAGTGTCGTCAACACAGCATTGAAATAAGAAGGAAACCACAGGCTCTTGTAGAGTTACCTCAGCCATGGGATGTTCAAATTGGATGGTCCAGTCAATTGCCTCCAGCCTCGAGGACCATGGGGTAAAGCAAAGACTTTGACCTCCATTTCAAAATGTGTTGCTGTATTAAATATATTTTCACATCTTTTGCACTGCAATGGAAGGTTCCATGTGCACACGTCTGTATCTCAGCCAGGCAGTGAGGCTTAGAGGAAACTCTTGAATTTAATCCCAACTCTCCCAGTGGGTTCATGTCTCGTTGTTCAAACACCAAGTCTCTCTCCACCTCTAGAACTAGAATGGCAGTAGCACTCTGCTCTAGAAGGAGCAGGTTTTTGTCAGAAAGCTCTAAAAATGTTACTACTACTACTAGTGAAATCATTACAGGGGGGGGAAAAAAAACCAACCAAACGTTGGATTTCCTTTGTCTGGTATAAATCAGGATGACAGTGATGTCTATTTAAGAGCACTGATCATCTGCCCTTCAGCATCCAGGTACCAGAAGACTCCTCAGGGAGCCTGTGCCTCCAAATTCTGTAAAACACACATGGCCCATCACTGAGCTACCTGTGACATTGAACACTGTAAAAATAAGAAGAGGGTTATGCAGTTTTGTTCTGGAAAAAGGAGAAAACAGTGTTAATACAAACATCACTGTTACCGTTTTATGCTGAGTTAACAGCATGGTGATGGATCTGCAGGATGGACAAGAGCAAGGATGGTGCCTACCTCATAAGGAGGCAGAAGTTTGCAGGCAGGTAGAGCCATCACTGGCTCTGTGGCAGGACATTGTCATCTTGAACATTGCTGCACTACATATGGTAAAAAAGAACCCCAAACAACACAAAAAAAACCCCAGAAACCTTGCAGATGCAAAGAGCTTGACCATGACTATTCAGCCCAATGCTTTGCTTGTACAAATCTGAACATTGTTCATAGAGATGAACATACCCCACGTGATCATGAAGAGCAGCACTCTCCAAGGTAGAAGAAAGGCCAGTCAGCACATGAGAATTTAAAAGAAAAATGACAAAACCAAAATAAAAGCATTTAATGACACCAAGGAGAAGTTTCTTCAGCTCCTCCCTCCTCCTATACCCAAGCCACCCATCACTTCTCAAGTCACCAGTTCCCTGACCTGACATGCTCCATCTGGTGACACCTTCAGCCAGCTGCCCCCATGTTCCTCGTGTCCTTCACCCCCAAGTGCTAGGAGCAACACGTTCAGCCTGTTGAACCCGTGTCCACGTCTGTTCAGCTTATGGGTACATCTCAAAGTTCTGTTAAACAATTGCTTTAAATCCTGTAATGAACAGGGAACAATGATCGAGCATCAGATTTTATTTGTGCCCACTTCAGCCTAGAATTTGCTTGCTGCTGTGGAGCATTTGTTCATTTATAGAGCTAGCAGTTTAGGCTTTTGTAAGGCTTTACAATATGGTTATAACCCAGTGAATTCTTGGTGAGATCTATTGGACAGGCTGGTAAAACTCGCTGTTGCTAGAGTGGACTTGCTTTTAATTTGATCTGTTTCAAGGATTCTGTATCCTTCCAGCACGTTAGAAACCTAAGGGCATATATTTGTATTGTTTAAAGGCAGGAAATTCTGTGAACTGAAATGAGAACATATCCCTTTTGCCTTTATGGACTTTTGTTATCTTCTCTTCCTTTTGGGGTTTTGCAAACAAAACCAGCGAAAGCTGAAAGTTTGAACAATAGCAAATTACTTTCAAGGAAAAAAAAAACCAACTAAGTATACTTTTATAGCTTTATCCATACACTTTGTATATATGTAAATCAGACTTATCCAGGCATCAGAAAATCCCATTTGTGGCAGGGCTTTAGACTGCAACAGGATCACACTGGTTTTGTCATAAAACACTGTGGACTTTCCTCTTTTACTTTCTTATTATTCCTTTACTACCTTGTATTAACTTGTACCCCACTGACTCCATGACAGAGACAATTTGTTTCATGCTAACCACAGCACTAGTGCAATCAAATTTTAGTGTAAGGAGAGAAACTACAAATCTTTGTAGCTCTTTATGTCCTTGCCCAAAGAGTCCCACATCCCTCCTTTCATCCATGCAAAAGGTAGGTCTGAATTCTGGGATAGGAAACGAGAACTGCTGAAAGCTGAACAGGGACACAGATCCTGCTAAAATTAAAGAGCTGGACAGATCCTGCCTCTCAGACAACTACAGCAGCAAACTTTCTTACAGCAGCTCTGTACTAATTAGCAGGAGGGCTGGAGGCAGAGTGGCTGCATTAGCACAGAGACCTGATCTCAGCAGGACACCTTGATCTCAGTGCAGTGCTGCACAAAAGTGTCCACACTGCTTCTGGAGCTCAAACTAGCTTAGGGTCTTTACTGCACGTGATGAATGGAACTGTGAGATTTTGTAAGAACAGGTTATAGCCATGGTTATGGCTCTCTAGAATAGCCCTGCCTCATGGCAGGCTGCAGAGATCCAGCTAAGTGGGCAACAAAACTTGCTGGAGGATAGTTCAACTGCAGCCACTTCAGCAGGGGCCCAACACTTACCCAGTGGTGTGCCCTGCCCATGGACAGCCAGCTGACTGCTCCTGCCTAATAAGCTTAATAGCTAAATATAAATTACAGTGGGATGCAAAGCTTGAGAGGGACATTCAACACCCAAGATACTGCTTGGCCACTGCATCTCTCCTAGCTGGGGTTTCTCCACACTTGCTAATCCCTCTTCCTGGACAGCAGCAATGATGGCATTGGTGAACAGCAGGACTTCAGCTGATTTGCTCTCATTTGGCACAGTGCTTCGTGCCCATCTCAGCTACTACTGGAGGTTATGAGAACTGAAGTGGGGATCCCAGTGAGACACCAGCAATCACCACAACACAGCTCAGCCGTTGCCATGCAGGCAAAGCCTTTGGTGGAGAAGACTCTTAACAGGAGGTTTGAAGGAGCAGGAAGCAGCAGCTTTACTTGAAGTGCTCACAATGATGACTTCCAAAGAAACGCTCCTGACCGTCAGCTCCTGGGAATAAGGAGCTGAAAGGCATTCTTGAGGTCATGCAACCATACGTTCTCTCTTACTCAGAGTACACTAATTTAACAGTTTTGAAGTGTCTGGAGAACAACTAATGCTGTATTTTGAAATATATCAGCATACAAATGTTTACATCATACATTCAACACACGCATGCACAACTGACCACAAGCCACCAGTTTACAGGTCCCGCTTAGCTTATGCTCAGTTCTTCTGAAAATGTACTTAAAGGCTCATAGGGCAAAAATTACACCCAAGTTCATGAACTACACAAAAAAAATTGGCTGTGACATCACTTATTAAAAGTTACGACAAACTAGAAGGTCCAACCAGAAGGAGCAGACACACTGTTTGTGAAGCTGTAGCTGCCGACAGGATTTTTTGTGCCAAGATCAAAAGAACAAGGTGTTCCTATAAATGGCCTTTTATTTTGATCCTATTATTCTATACGAGCTCGAGGAGAGATCAAAGGAAGAAATACCCAGGTTTCACTATTAACACTTAACATAGCTCCAGTCAGAAAATCCTTTCCAGATTGCAAGTGCAATTTAAAGTCCAGCACATTTTTGTTGTTCTGTTGGGTAATATACCTGAAGGCACGGGTTTGATTCCTTGACCACCTTTTTCCATCCTGGAAAATTGCTTCTGATATATATAATTTCAGTTATTTTCATTTTTATGGCAGCAACCCCCAGACACCCTAGCTTTGGGGACTACACTGTTTTAGGTTGTACCTACTATTATTCCAGAGAGCCAGGCTGCCCTGAAGTAGCAAAGATAAATTACTGACTGAACAAAACAGTTGGGAAATCTCATCCTGTAGGAGTCAAGTACAAAACTCTGGTTCAGCCCCTGCCACCAGCAGTTCCACTGGAAGCAAAGCCCACCAGCTTCAAACTCTGTATGTAAACAAACCAAACAAGGCCTTTAAAATATATGTAAAGGTTCCTCCTGATAGCTGGCAAGAATAAACGTGCTCTGATATGTTCTATTGCTTATTATGACATTAGGCAGGACTACTACTATTAATTAATGGTTCTATTGCCTCTTTGAGAGCCCAGCATGCTGCATAAAGGAAAAATAATAATATAGTGTATTTCTCACAAAGCTGGAGTATGCTACCAAATTTTAATATTCATGCTTTCTTTGAATGTAAGCTTCTTATTGATTTATCAGTAATTTAGGGCTCAAATGTCAGAATTTTACTCCCATTGAAGTTCTTTGACATATTAAGACTGCAGAAAACTGCTAATAAACAGGTACGGCTTATCAGACTACCTTTAAAAACCAGAAATCAGGCATTCATTAAAGAAGGGTGCATAAGTCCCTCTTCCTTGCCTTTCCTCCCCCTTCCCACTTGCTATTAAAGCATTCGTGTTACAAAGTCATTCCAAAGTTTACTGTGAATGCCAAAAAGTGGGCACTGATCCCACGAGAGCTGGCTCAGCTATGGCCCACCATCTTGAACATATTCATTTTCTCCAGCTCAGTTCCAGGAGTACGTTTGGGGGAGGTTGTTTTGGAGCTGAGGTTGGATTTTTTTTTTGGACTTAACTTTTCTCTAGTAACAGGAGGTTGTATGTAGGTGAGGAGATGGCAGGTTGTGACTTGGGAACTTGCACAGGCAATGCTGAACACATGCAGGTGAACTGTGACCTAGAATGAATGTGACAATTCAGGGTTTAACGAGACAAAACATCAGAATATGTTCATTTTACACACAGCAGCCAGCTGGCTACAAATCCAAGAAGTAAGCTGGAAAGCTTTAGAGTTGAAATGGATGAATACAGATATAAATGGAAGAGCAGTGGTTTGTTGCCATATGAATGGCTTTTAACTGAAAAGAATGGATGGTTTTCACGAGGGTTTTCCAAAAAAGTAACCTCATTGAGATTAATAAACAAGTATGATGATTGGGACATCACATATATTTATGTTTTCCTGTTTTGTTTGGAGAAAGAGAAGCCTGATTCAGTGAGTCTGAACAACTAGAACATGGCTTTACATACAGGTGTCTTAGTGAAGAGGGACACAGGTCCTTTAATAATAACCCTTCAGCTGATGATCCAGAAACAGGATTACTCTATTCATTTAGCTCAGATCCAAATTAAGATGAACTGAAGTGTAGAAGGCATTTTTCTCACTACGTTTCCAGCTCTAAGTAATGTATGGTATAACCATCTCTCTGTATATGAAAGACTGACCTGTGCACAAAACCACCAGCCCA
>NW_008580788.1:4646-6229 GCF_000691845.1 Merops nubicus | reverse complement strand
AACCAGCTCCTTCCTGTC
Source organism: Merops nubicus (assembly GCF_000691845.1). Lineage (NCBI taxonomy): Eukaryota > Metazoa > Chordata > Aves > Coraciiformes > Meropidae > Merops > Merops nubicus. The sequence goes on along the minus strand of NW_008580788.1, from coordinate 6,211 downwards.
AGGCATCAAGGATGAGAAAAATATTTCTGAGATTTCCTTCTCTTTGTATTAAGTGATGACTAGCAGAACCTGCTGTAATGTAGACCCAAGAAACGTCCTAACAGGTTTTCTTATGTGGATGAACCTGAATGACTTTCTAGAAGTCTAATTACCCCACTTGAACATTTTGGGATCTCAGCAAGATAAACACTTGCTCTTTCTCCACTCCACCTAAGGCAGATGTAATTCCCTCTTGAAACTAAAAGCAGAGCTGAGGTTCTTACCAACTCAAACATCAGCTACACTTCAAAGATATAAAGGAATTTCACATTCATAAACTATGTTTACATTCATTTATATGCCATATATATTATAAATAATTGTGTATATATATAAAAATTCCAAAACTTTTTTGATGTTGAACAGTGGCTGTAAGCTCATGGTTTTGATGTATTACTGTTGACAGAATCAGATGGAAACTGTAGGAAGACTGATAAAGAGTTTGTTCCCCAAAACCTTTCTCCTGTGTCTCTGAACTGACTGAATGGGAACTGAGAGGGAAAGAACAAAGATTTGCTGTTCCTTACAGTCACGCAACGAAAGTGTAGGTTAAGTACAGGAAGTATTTGCAGATTTCAGATATTTTGTGGACCTTTGTTGCTTTTCCTTGCATTCAGATCTAATCTCAGCTGCAGCACAGAACTGGACTTTCATGTCCTGCAGTCCTTCACAGAGAGAAAACCCAACCCACGGTGACAGTCTGCAGGGCAAAGTGGACTCAGGACAGAGATTTTGAACTTGAGCTTTTTGTAGGCATTTATTCACACTAATGCATTAAGGAAAAAAAATGTTTCACACCAAGAAGAGGAAGCTTAAAATTATACTGCTGAATAAATTACTAAAAATATTTCATGCATATTCATAGAAGAACATGCCCACAGACTGGAAGGATACAGCTATAACTTTCAGGAGAAATCTGCATAGGTAATTTGATGTTCTACATCCCAGAGGTCACAAATAGGTGATCTTTAAGCCCAATAGGTATAAAAACACTGAGTTTCTTTTTCAAAGCTTTCTGATACCAAGTATGTATATACCACCAACTCACTCACATTACCATTAATAACTACCAGAACATTTTTAGAAGATCCTTCAAGCAGGAGGGTAGCATTCTCACTACCATTTTGAACAAGAAACAAATTGTGTTTGGTTCTTTAGCTTCAATCAAGCATCAATTTGTTGTCTGAAGTCAGAATTCTTAAAATAAGCCAGTTTTTTTTATAGAACCAATTTCTGGGGTAAAGAAAAAATCCCCTCCACAATGTGAGTGTAATCAGCTATTCTGGTATAACTGACTCTGATTTGGAGGTAAGGCAGATGAGAGCATCTATAAGGAGGGCTCCATGATTAATTCAAGAGGTGTTCCACTAAGCACTGTTTTAATTTCATTATGCTTCTGGATCACCTTTAGTTCTCAGAAACATTGTTGTGTTAACATCAGCATTTCTTCTTGAACATCTTTTCCTATTGTCTCTATTACCCTTTTCCCCCTTCCTCTCCAAATCAAGCATTTCTTTACTGCAGGA
>NW_008580788.1:0-4615 GCF_000691845.1 Merops nubicus | reverse complement strand
TCAATGTCCATACTTATTATGTTCTTTTTGGGCACACAGATAGGCTACTGCATTGGTCATGTGAAATGCTGACCACCTTCCTATCACAGTGGTTAAAAAGGGGTTTGGGCATCTTGCAGCAGAAGGGCTTATAGCATGGTGGGCAACTCAGATATCAAGCATGCCAATCAGCAATATTTGGCATTGAAAACAGCTCTGAATATGAAAAGATATTTAGAGGTGCCACATGCCAAAACAGTGTTCAGGAAATTTTTAGCTCCCACAAGAGCTTTCAGCTAATTCTTGATGGATCATCTGTACCTTAGGGTGCTCTCTGGAAGCACGTTCCTCATTTTCCTTTATTGTTCTTTGTGAAGAAAACAGGAGATGAAACTCCCATCAGAAAATAACAAAAACCTTAACCTCCAAGTACTTTGGATTTTGGTAAACAGTGAGATCACTGGAAAGCTGAGCTTATGCATATGAATTACAGGAGAATAATGGGACTGAGCAAAAAGTCATGGACTCTGTTCATCAATATGTGCCTTTTATGTAAGCTAAGCTGTTAGCTGAAAACCAGTTTTCAGAGTCTCTTAAGAGGCAATCACCCCAAAATTAATCACAGTGCTGTTTTGTGGTGTGTTTTTTTTACTGGTAGATATGCTCCTTTGGACATCCAGAAAACTGCTGGGGGCAAAGACTCCAAAGGCTTTGGGGTTACCTCTTTGTTACTTCTACCAAATCTACCTCCATGAGGCACATGGAACAAATTCTTCATGAATTTTTAGCTTTTTCTATATGCCTCTCCTTAAAATATTCCTTAACTTACTTGTTCAGTGCCTGGCAACGACTCATTAAAAAAATAAACCTCATAACAGTAACACAGTGATAGATATCAAAGGTGAAAATGGGCCATTATTTTGCACTCAAACAGCCTGAAAACATCTTCAAACGACACAGAAAGGGTCTGTATTTGTCTACAGATGTATTTCCTTAACCTTTTTTGATCGATTTATTTCAGCAACAATGACCAACTTAAATTTTTCAGTGTCTTCAAGGACCTTATTTCCATGAATTTGTATAAAAGGCAGAAAAGTATATATAGAAATGTTGAAAAAGCAGCCAGGAATACGTGCAAGAGTTTTTGTGGAAATAGTGCAATTAGATTCAAAATACCAAATGCTGGAATTACTTCTGACATTTGGTCTGAGTCGTTTTTTGTGTTTGCACCTATGAACAATAAAAAAACCCACCAGTTCTGAAGGAGACTGATTGTTTCCTTTGCAATATTTCACCACAGAGCAGTTATTCTCTTCTTCTCCAGGATCTGACAGCCATTCAAAGGTGCTGGTTTTGCTGCAAGCTCAACTAGAAATACGATCTCTACTTGGAAACTCCTCTTGAAAATATTTTCTCCTGTCAATTCTCAGCAACTGCATTCAGTAACAAGCGTTGACTATGGAACATTCAAAGTATCAATGTTCAGGCATCTTCCTGAGTTTACATACTGCAGCTGCAGGGAATAAAGATACTGAAAGGCTGCGATCTCTTCTCATAGTTAAGATGTTTATCATAACCTTTGTGATATTTAATTGGCACTGCTTTCTCCTCCTTCGTATCCAAATGGATGATTCACAGACTCGGTCTTCCAGGAACCAACCACTTCAGCTATTCTCTGCATTTCCTTCAGCTCTTCCTCCACTGCAGCCAGCCCTCTGCTTGACCTCACCTTTAATAAACGTTCAACTGGAGAGTCTCAGCTAACAATGCATATTAAACCTCCTGGGATGAGGCTAACAGACACCTAAACCCTAGAGTCAGGACAGCAAGCTTGCCAAACCATCCCGCAGCCACTGTGGCTTGTTCACAAGCTAAAGTGAAGAAGAATCACTGCTGGAGAAGGTAAAACTGTCCCATTTTTTCCCTTTCTTACACAATGATAATACAATGTGTAGTCTGGCACTCTGCTCCAAGTTATACACAGGATGTTAATCACAGATTAATGCAAAACTAGAGGGGTCTAGTCCACACTGGGTACTCTTCATTAGAATTACCTGTTCATTTTGTTACAACTTGCAAACACCTGAATCAGCAACCCAACAGTTCACTAAAAGAGAAACAGCTCACAGAATCATAGAATGTTTTGGGTTGGAGGAGATGTTTAAAGGTCATTTAGTCCAACTGTCCTGCAGTGAGCAGGGACATCTGATGAGCAGGTTGCTCACCAGCCATTCTACTCCACACCCTGTGCTTGGAATTCTCCCCCAGCCCTCCTGCAATGCTCCCAGATCATCTCCCACCGTCAACACAGGGACACAAGAAGTATCACTGGTGCTGAGGTCGGTTGGACCGCTCACATTCATTTAGGTCATAAACATATATTTAACTATCTTCTTGAGAAGTATTTCAGTGTATTGCTGGACCCACCTCTCTATGAATAAAGAATGCTAAGCTATGATCAGTTATGCACTCAGATATGTTCCTATGAAAGAAAGAGTACATTTTATAAAAGATTTAAGCCTGTAAAAGCTCATTACTTGTATTAAGCAAATTCCAGCTGCACATTTGAATTCTGTGAGCCTTTGTTTACCAATATTGGTTTTGTATTAGAAGCAGAAAAAGGAGGTTAAAGAAAATGTCCATCTCTCAGAAGACACTAACTCCAGTGGAAATACAGGAAAGAGCTTCATATGATCTTAAATGTTGACTGAGGGTCACGTCAGGACATGGAAGGAAGCCACAGATGACTGAGATGGCTATTTCAAAAGGTCTGCAGTTCTCTAATGCTAAATTTATACTGAGATGCTTGGAGTGAAAAGTGTAACAACTAACTTCCTGAGCTAATATTGTCAGGGGAAGAAAAACAATGAATAAATGGAAATCTAGCATCTGGGAGGCAATATGAATAACTAATTTTCTGAATCAGCCACATGAATGGAAAGGGCTGAAGTAACACCCAAGACAATAAGCAGATGATGCTCGAGACAGAGAAAAGCACCTTGGAATATTTTCCTGAAATTACTGTACCTCATTCTTCCAGCACCACCTGCCCTCAGGCAAGGGTTGGACTCTATGGTCTTAAAGGTCTTTTCCAACTTAAATGATTCTATGATACACTCATCCAACCCGTGACACTGGAGTCCTTCCAGAACAGACTCTGGTCACTGATTATTAGATCACCTAAGGTTCAAAAAAGGTCTTATAGAATCATAGAATCCTTTAGGTTGGAAGGGACCTTCAAGATCATCAAGTCCAACCATTGAACCAATAGGACTCTAAAGTCCTCTGCTAAAACAGATCAGAATCTGTCAGGGTTGGAAGGGACCACAAGGATCCCCCAGTTCCAACCCCTCTGCCATGAGCAGGGACACCTCCCACTAGATCAGGCTGCCCAGAGCCTCCTCCAGCCTGGCCTTAAAGACCCCCAGGGATGGGGCCTCAACCACCTCCCGGGGCAACCCATTCCAGGGTCTCACCACTCTCATGGTGAAAAAGAGACTACCCCCTCCTCTCAAACATTACCCTAGTCACAGACATTCATTGCTTCCAGGTAAGACCACTGCTTTACAAACCATCTTGGTGAAAAAAAAAACACCAGCTACTACAAACCTGCAATGCAAATAGGTTGCAAACAACTGGCCCTCAAGGCACCATTAAATGCCACAGTCATAGAACTTCTGGACACCTGCTTCCTCCATCAACAATCTGCCTACCACCATCCACAACTCATGGTCCTGCACTCTCAGTGGACTGCTCTTATCTAATGGAACTACTCTTGACATTAGTATCCTTCAGGAAAAGCAGGACTGTTTATTTCAGAAGCTCAGACTTTTTTAAAAAAATATCATTGAATCAAAATGGTTTGGGTTGGGAGGGACCTTAAAGAACATCTAGTTCCACCCCCTCTGCCATAGGCAGGGACATCTTCCAACAGATGAGGTTGCTCAAAGCCCTGACCTTGAGCACTTCCAGGGATGGGGCATTCACAGCTTCCCTGAGAACCTTCCACGTGTGTGTGTGTGAATATAAATAAATACAAACATGGCAGATTTTCTGAACAGGAAACTCTGGAATCCTTTCTAATAGCTATAAACAAGTTCCAAACTCAACATTTTGAGCTCCTAATGCAAATCTTGCCTAACTGCTTTTGAAAAAAAATTTTTTTTTAAATTTAATTTAGCCATTTTGTTGAACATTAAGGTCATGGAAAAAAACATCAGCTACTGCACTGATCTTGAGCAGATTTTCATGGAGATGTGATAAAACACCAGGATCGTAGCTACATAAAATTGGCTACAAGGAAGAGGTTTATTCTCTCCTTTCTGCAGTTATTCCAGAGCAGAAAAGAAGACGGCAATGATTCTTATTCTTTTTAGCTCAGTCCTGTCACAAATGGCAGAAGTAACTCCTGCTTGCCCATTATTCTGAAGTGGCTTCAGTGCCACCATTAAGGAACTCTTGCCTAATGGCCACAAGAGATGTAGGACACCCAGTCCCAGCTCTCCTACTGCTGTGTTCAGCAGTTCCTTGATTTCTCTGTCCACTTTTTTCCCCTTTTGCCAAGACCAGTGGTACCTGATCTACTTTTGTGGCTTCCCAATTTTCCTGTAGCACAACCAACAGCAAATATTTTTTT
>NW_008580787.1:46368-59615 GCF_000691845.1 Merops nubicus | reverse complement strand
CAGCTTTGTCCTTTGTGTGATTTGGTGGGAGGGAAGAGTAAGTGGCTCAGGAAGAAACCTTGGCACAGGACCAGGCTTCCAGACCTGGTTTTGTCATGTGGTTGGTATGGGGAAACTGTCTGTTTGGAGAGATTTTGCTGCTTTGAGAGACTCTAATAAGGAGCAGGTGAATCAAAGGGTCAGGCTACAATCTCACCAGAATACCAGAAACCACTTGGTGTGTACTTGTAGAAGAGAAGTGATTCATTTTAACTTCACTCCTAGTGACAGCTGGAATGATGTGAAGTTAAGGAGGACCCAGGGAGTGCAGTGAGATCACAGTGCATGGCAACTTAACCCAAACTCATCTTAACTCTTGCAGGTGTGGCTATGCCACATTACACCACGTGGTGGAGAAGACAAAGGAAGATCGAATGGAGAGCTTTTTTCTCAGTGAAACATGTAAATATTTGTACCTGGTATGTAGATTTTCTTCAGCTCAGAGATACTCTCCTGCACGTGGTGTGCACAAACGAGGAGGCAGGACACTGAAATGGTGCTGGGCTCTGGGGGAGAGAGGGGTTAGAATCTCTCCAGAGCAGGAGACTCCACAGCCTCTCTGGGCAGCTGCTCCAGGCTCTGCACCCTCACACCAAAGAATTTTTTCCTCCTGTTCAGGTGGAACCTCCTGGGTTCTGTTTGTTGCCCCTTGTCCTGTCACTGGGCACCACTGACCAAGAGTCTGGCCCCAGCCTCTTCTCCCCCACCCTCTAGACACTGACCAGCATTGATCAGATCCCCTCTGAGTCCTCTCTTCTCCAGCCTGAGCACCCCCAGGGCTCTCAGCCTGTCCTGGGCAAGCAGGACTGAGGGAGTTGAGTGCTCAGCTCTGAGCTGAGTTGCTGCCTGTGGCTGTTTTCCCTGAGCAGCCTCCTGCTTCTCCCCATCAGGCTTTGGCAGCCACAGGGGAAAGTGTTTGTGCCAGCATTGCTTAAGCTGCTGTTCTCCATCTCCTTTAGTGCAGAAAAACAAATAAATCCCTGCCTGAATGGGAGCAGTGGATGCCAGCCTAGAACTGCCTCCCTTGTGCAGCTGAGAAAAATCAGGGCAGTTTAAGCAGTGTGAGAAGTTTGTCTTTTGCTCTTCCCTTTTTAACTGTAAAGATAAATCCCTTGCCTCAAAACTTTTTATTTCCATTTGCTGTAACAGTAGTTACCCATTTAGCACTAAAAGGATGATTTTTGTGTGTGATCCTTCCAACGTGTGAGTCCATGCTTTTTAACCTGGGATGGGAAGTGTTGCACAGGTGCTATAACTGTCTCTCCCATCTCTTGTTCAGTTGTTTGATGAAGAGAATCCACTGCATAAATCTGGAAATAAGTATATGTTTACTACTGAGGGGCACATTGTGTCTGTGGACGAGCGTTTTCGTCACTCCCTGTGGCAAGACATCCTCCCAGGAGAAGAGGACAGCACAGAGAAAGTTAAACCTAGTGAATTCAAGGCAGCCAACTTCAGCTCCAACGTAAGGCACACACAGGCTGCTCCTGGGTGGCTTCCTGGGAAGGGGTGTGTAGAAAACCAGCAGAAAAAGAGCCCTTTGGAGGTGTTACTTCAGAGCTCTGCAGTGTTTCCTTTGTAAATGTCAAATATCTGAGAGGCTCCCTTGTGAAAAGCACTTTCAGTGGTGGAAGGGGTGGATTAGGATGAGGGGAGAGGGATGATGTGGAATGTGAAACCTGTCCCTGCTTAAGTATTTTGCAGCAATTAATTTGTCCTTTGTTAATTTATTTCCAATTATTTCTCCCTTCCTCTTTTCTCTGCCCTTAAAATTTTCCAGCGTTGCTGTGGTGGGGAAAGAGAAGAGCAGAGGGTAATTTAAACCAAGCTTTTTTTTCCCCTCAGAAGGGTGTTGAGGTGTGTAAAGATGACCTTTTTTAGGCAGGCACCAGCTGAGTACACATCTATGGATCCAGTGCCTATCACCAACCAGAACAGATCCATCTTTAATACAGAACAATTCTCTAAAATCTCTGCTGGTAGGTTCTGGCCTGGTTCCTCTCCTCCTCCCCTCAGTCCTCCAGAAAAAGAGCATTATTTTAAACATTCACAGTTGTCATAGTGAAGGAAGTCTCAGCTGAATAACAAGCTGCAGTAGTTTGGAGTGTGTTTGGAAGCTTGCAGCCTGCACCAGGGCAACACTTGCTGTTCATTTATCTGGTTTGTGCCCTAAGTTTGCAAAGAGTGAGGGGAAGTTGAGGCTGCAGGTGCTGTTGGATTGCAGAAGGTTTGGGTTTGCTGGGTTCTCTGTTTGAGTTCTTAAAAATGTTCTCCTTTTGTTAACAGTGTAACAGAGTTCCTGATGAGAGGAGATACTTACTGCCCTTGAAGAGCAACTACATGAGACAGATCGATCGAATGGTGGGCTTGATCTGAAAGGTTCTTCAGAGCAGAGTTTATCCTGTCAGGAGGAGCATGGCATTTGGCTGCAGACATTTCTCTCCTCCTCAGCTACACGCCTGCATGTACTGAGTCACTTGGGTATCCCCCATGCTTGTTAGTTTTCAGTTAAGGACATGAAGATCAAGTTCTCAGAGTTCAGTCTTCTGAACTGTGGTAACTTCACATGCCACCTGAACAGAGATTTCTTGGTTTAAGACTTCCTATGAAAAATGTTGTTGCAAATGAAGGCTGAATATAGTTTAAAAAAAAAAAACAGAAGATGAAAAGAAAATTGGCATGTGCTGCTTAGCTACCTCTTTGTAGCTGTATTACAAATGTCCCTTTAGAAAAGGGTCTAGTATTTAATTTGAAATGATCTTGGGCTTGGGGAAGGAATGGGAAAGTGCAATTTCTTACACCAAGTTTAATTGTTGAATTATTCTGACTAGCAATACACAACATTAAGTACTACTCAGGTAGGAACCCACTGGTAATGGGTTTTGCTGAAACAAAAATGCTCTATTTAGAATAGTATCTTGCAGAGATAACTCCTGATCATATAAAAAGCTATCAGTATAGTCCTGATACCCCTCATATGCAGAGATGTATAGAATTGCACAGTTGCAAGAGCCTGTAGCTTTAGAAACCAGTGATAAAACAAACCAGGTGCCTTTTTTTTAAAGAGAATGGGAGGGAGGAAATTGCAGAGCCACTCAGCTTTCCAAGCAGCTAGCTGGATATAGCTTTGCTGAGCAGAAGTTCCAAAAGTGTTGCTGTTTGCCATTCTCTAGTGCCTTTTCAGGAGTGATGCTGCTAAAACTGATACAACAGTAAGTGGAGAACAAACTGTTTCACATTCCTGACAGCATTCATGTGTTTAGTGCCTTAAGTTTTCTTCACTAGCAGGAAAAACTGAGCTTGCTTGGGGAGATGGATAAAGTATTTCTGATTAGCTGGTTACAAAATACAGTGGATCCCAAAGGAACTTAAAAAGTAATTTGCATATGAGATGACTTGTCTTTTTTTATAATTTTTTAAGATACTGGAAGAATAGCAACTTCTGTGTCCATTCCAAAGAGTATTTCTGGGCTGGATTTATTCCCTGTGTCTGTGCTGTTAGTAAAGGGGCAGAAAACAGAGGCCAAAACAACTTATTCTAAACATAACAGAGTTGTGGTGTTTTTGGTTTTGTTTTTCCCAGTGGCTCCCCATTGCTTCAATGCTTTTAACTTTTGACTACAGTTGAAGTAGTTGAATGTTACTATTGGGTTAATTATTTTTAAATTAAGGCTTAAATTTAAGGGCAAACTTGATCTGCTGTATTTTCACCTTATAACAACACCAGTTTTCATGAACCATACGTTGCAACTCAGAACATTTCTAATAAATATGAAGTTAGTGCTGAAGGAGGTTATTGTTTGACTCAGTATACTGATGCAACTCAGGGACTTCATTGTAGAATCTTCTATTCCATGGTATTTAGATCTTGTATTCAGGAAAAAATCCTGTCTTCTTAGTCTTACTGCATTTTAACGGGGGTACTTCTGGCAGGGGGAGAGGGGAATATGTGAAGAGTTCCCCAAACACTGCAATAAAATCAGTTACCTTGATGTTTGAGGCAGCTGGCTATTCCAGCTCCTGTAGAATTGGCTTTGCAAACCAATTACTGTCATGTTTTAGTTGCCCATTTCAAAGCAAACCATAAATTCAAGGTGTGAGGATCCAAAGAGGTACTGGGAGAGGTTCAAGGGAGAGAGCTCTGTAGCTGGTAGTTGATGTGATCTGGGCACACAGGCACGCTTTGGGTTGTAAATGTGTGAAGAGGCAGGAGGCAAAACATCTGGGCTTTCCAAAAGGCTGCTGCTGGGCCAGGTCTCCTGATGATGGTCACCCTGTGCTGAGCACTGCTTGGGCAGGAGGGGCCCAAACGCAGCGTCCCACAGCTGGCCACCTAAAACTGTGGCACAGCAGACACCAGGATGGGCACTGCCCACGTGTGTTGGGGGCTGCTTGGGGCAATGACTGTGCCCAGCTCGTGGTGCAGCTCTGAGCTGACACCCTGCAGCTCCCTCCCTGTGTCCTGTGCCTTCCGAGGCACCCGCTGCGGGTCCCAGCCCGGTGTTCTGCACAGAAATCTCTGTCAGAGTTTTCCTCAGAGAGTTCCACGACTGTAGTGAAGTTGCACAACTCTTCTGCCACCCTGGTTTTGCCTCTTGTGTATTCCAGAAGCAGTGAGAGGTGGCTGTGGGATGGGAGCAGTAGGGGCAGGTGTCACAGCCTTTCAGCCCTTCCTGGCTCGGATCGTTGGTTAACGTGCCAAATAATCTCTAGTCAGCTTCTCGTTGGGACCTGGGTTGAAATCTGTGTTGCCAAGGTGATCTGACAGTCATCTTTCATAGGAACAGTTTTTGTCTACCAGGAGACTGGTGCTGACTACGTGGTAAAAGGCTTTGTCTCTGTAGAGAGCCAGTTTTTCTTCCTCTTTGTTCTAAAACTGCTTTGATACCTTTTTACTCTGTAATGACAGGGCACTAAAGTCAAAACTTGTGTGAGTTGATATCAAAATGGGATTGAGAACACTGCTGGAATAATGTGCTGAAACAGACTTTTGTATTCCTTGGTATAATGTGCAATATCAACTTGGCCTAATTAAAAATTCAGTGTATGCTCAATTATTGTTTTCCTGTGAAGTATTTCGTGGGGGACAGGGAAGTTTTTAAGGGGACTGGATGGTCTTTCAGGAAATGTCCTAAATTTTCAAAACTGAGCTTAACTTTTACAAACCTGCATTAAACAAAAATTGTGTCTTTGCTGCTTTTATGTGTGTTTTTCTTCTAGTGTAGTCCTTGTAAGGCCATTATGAAGCTTGCAGCTGATCTCCCAAACTCTGGGAGCAGATGAATTTGAGTGTGTCTGATGCCATTCAGCAGGCAGGGGGACTGCAGCATTTGAGGGTGACCTGGGAGCAGGGGTGAGTAAAGGAAAACATACCTGAAGTCTGGTCGAGCAGATTTGTGGCTTTCACTCAAGTTCTTCATGATTTGGCCAGTCTGAAGAGCTCAAGACCTCTGACTTCAGTAAAACAACAAAAATCCCCCATCAGTTCTCTAGCTCTGCTGTGGATATTTATGGTGGTTTTGTGTGAAGGACAGAGGTCTTGGACTCATTTTGGGGAGGAAGGAAAAGATGGCCTCGGCCAGACCTTGACAGTTCTCTGTCTCCAAGGGTACCTTGGCACTGCCTTTGCTTCAGACCTGGTTAGCTCAGGAACACATAATTGAGGTGTGCAAGGAATGGCTTTTACTCACCCTGGGGGAAATGAGGTGTTGCAACCCTATCCCTGCAATAACACAAAGCAGGTTAATGGTTTGGAGAAGGGACTACTCTGGTGAGGGCTTTCTTGCCAGCTTCACCTGTCTTGGTCACTAGATATGAGATGTCTTCTTATGTATGCTGGCTTTTCACCTTCTTGCATAAGAAGATTGATTTCATCAATCAAAGAATTGTTTTGGTTGGAAAAGACCTTTCAGATCATCTCGTCCAGCCATTTCCCAGCACTGCCAGGTCCCCACTGACCCTTTTCCCTCAGCACCACATCTCCACAGCTTGGAAACCCCTCAGGGATGGGGACTCCACCACTGCCCTGGGCAGCCTGGCACAGCCCTGGGCAACCCTTGAAAGGCTGAACAAGAGATGGCTGCTTATTGCAGGAAAATAAAACCCTCACCCCACCTCCAAACCAAAAAGCCTCTTCCTTCCCCTCCTGGCCCCTTTTCATGTTCCCTGTGTGATGACTGGAGGGGCAGCCTGGGCTGGAGGCAGCAATTCCATGTGGAATGAAGAAACCAGGCGTGGTGGGTGCCAGGCTGGTGGCCTTGGGAGCAGGGGGCTGAGTCTGAGTGAGTCCTGACCTACCCCTACCTGCTGCTGCTCCCAGACACCACCTTCTCCAAGTCAGTCTGTGGAGGACCTTGTGGAGGCCTTGCTGGGCTCCCCAGGCTGTGGATAACTGCCCTGGGGAACAGCTCCTGCTGTGCCTAGAAACAGGAATGTGGAAACAAACTGACTGTTGCTTTGATATTTTATTTCTCATGGGTTTGTTTTCTCTTTGACATCATCTCTGCTGTTGTTTCCTGTTTCCTAGCCCTGATTCAAAGGCCCTTGCAGCTGACAGGACATTGTTGTGTGTCTTGATCAAATTCCAGGATCAAGGAGGTGTTTATTGAACGTGAGTGACTGGAATTTTTGCAGAATTTTTGCAATTTTTTGTTAAAGTTCCTCTGAATTTTTGGGTGATGAGATTTTTGCCCATCTCATGCTACAGCTGCTGGGTTCAGGCTTGTGTCAGCTCTGAATTAAGTGCAAATGGGCTGAAATCCTGATTCTAGGGAGAAAACCCAAGCTCTAATCCTTTTGCTGTGGTTGCACATTTACTCGTGGTGTCACTGCCCTGAGCAACTGTTTGCTGTCATTCCTTATCTTGTCTCTGCTTATCTGCTGTCAGAGGGGTTGGTTAATGTGTCACAGCTCTGAAGGTGGGACTCAGTCTCAGGACTGCAGCTTCTCTTAAATCCACAGCTGAGAAAATAGCTCAGAAAAGCCCCTGTTGCACTTCTCCATTTTCTGGCAGTGAGATCAGATGTGATAAAAGAGCTGAAGTCCAAAGGCGTGTGTGAGAACTCTGTTTTTAGGGTGTGACACGCCAGGCTAAGGGGGTTTATGGCTGAAAAGAAGCGATTTCTGGTAGCATCTGGTGGCAATGCTGTAGTTCTGAGCTGCTCCCACCAGAGACCACTCTTGTGCCACTCTTTGCAGAGCTTTGCAGAGCTCTGCAGAGCAGCGAGGCAACAGGAGCAGCTCCCAGGTGGAGTGCTGGTGAACCTGTAGTTCCATCGCTGCAGAATACTGAGGGAAGATGAGTGTGAAAGGCCCAGGTGGGCAGTGCTGCCACAGCCCCTCCCAGCCCTGCTGTGCTGGGGAAACCATCTCTTCTAGCTCCTGGAGATGTTCACCTCAGTCCCTGCTTCCAGCTCCTTGCAGAGAGGGATTCTCCCTCACTGATCAACACTTGTGTCATTTATTCACCTAAAGAGATGTTCCACTGAAAGCCACTTTGTGCTGCTTTTGACTCATTTATCCCCCACTTCACTTACACTGAGGTGGTGAAGGTTGACAGAAAGATTATATCAAAGAGCATCTTTTTCTTTTTTTCCTTTTCCCCATAAAGCCAATGCAGTTTCTGTTGCCTTAAATGAGCCTGGGAGAGCTGCTCTAGTCTCATTAGCACCACTTGGCAAGAGCTGGTTGCTCTCATTTTCCAGGAGGAGAATCACAGAATTATAGAATCACTCTAGTTGGAAGATCATACCACATCTATAGGTTAGTTTCCTAAAATAGTAACTCAGTGGAGTTCTGTCAAGTCATTTGTTAAATTTAAGTGGTGCTAAGAAGGCTGAAAATGGTACCTGTGTGTGTCCCAGCCCCTAAGTGGGGAAGATGTGTCAACCTCCTGTGCCAGTCACAGGTAGGAACACTAGTGATGGAGCTGGGAGAGCTGGGACCAGTCACTGTCCATCCTTGGTGCTCAGGTGTGGATTCACCAGCCCAGGGGAGGAGCAGGGTCTTCCAGTCTCCCAAGAGGAGCAACTGGTGTGGCTGGGAGCACCCCAGTGAGATCTAGTGGTGGCTCCTTGGCCAACCTCTCCTTGGTGCCCATTCCAAAAGGCAGATCACAAAACGCAGCAGCATTTGCACACTTGTGGCAAGTGCCCTAAAATGTGGAAAAAAAAAAGATTAGAAAAAGGAAAAGGTGGAGGGAAAAAAAAAATAATAAGAAAAAAATTTACTTTATTAATATTTTTTGAATAATTGAAATTACTTGCCCTATAAAGCCCAGAGGCCTTTGCAATAATGGCAATCTGCATACTATTAATTTTTTATAATGTTCATTTGGTGGAATAAGTAATTCTTAACATTAATAGCTCTTGAAAAGTACCATGAATCAATTATCTTCATCACATAACAGCAGTGCTGGCAGTCCAGCACTGTGAGGTTTTGTCAGGGAGCTGTTTCCTGAGCTCCAGATGAAATAGGAAACTCTGTGCTGAAAAAATAGTGCTTTTTCCTCTGCTTTTACAGAGGGGGTTGGTTTTTAAAGCAGCCTTCAGGAGGAAAGATCAACTCCAAAAGGAGTTTCTAAATAAGCATTTTTAACAGAACAAATATCCCCTTGCTCTTGGATGCTGCTTAATGAAAAAATAAATCATACAGCAGCTGCAGTTTGGGTTTTTTCTTCTTTCCTTTCTCCTTTTTTCCTTCCTTTTTTCCCCCCTTTCTTTTTTTTCCCCTTTTTCCCCCTTTTTTTCCTTCCTTCCCCATTTCAGAACAGCCTTGGTTTCTCCTTGGCTGCCTTTATCCTGGAAATACATTTGCACCAAGGCATAACCCACAGGACAAAGCAAGGATGGGACTGGAAAAGGCTTTAAAAGGAAATATTGAAAACCTCAGAAACAAGAACACTGTTAAAAAATGTGTTATTAATCATGTGAAAAATGTAGCCCCTCACTTCTCTTGGCACACAATTATTAGGTGTGGAGGATTATTGCACCTGAATTTGTTTTGCTGCTGACACAACAGGGATGAGGAGCAGAACTCTGGGAGCCAGGGGAGGGGTGTGGGGAGTGATTTGGGTGGTGAGGAGCAAGCACAGAGCTCAGCTGGCAGCAGGGGCTGCCTCCAGCAGTGATTTCACAGGGGACTTGTGCTGGATGTGATCCTGACTGTCCCAAACTGAATATCTGTATTTGGGCTGCCTGCTTGTTAGGAGAATCAGTGAATGGCTTTTGTGGGGTCCACAGCAAAAGCCCTGGAGAGGCTCCAGATGAGTGAAACCCTGGAGTTTGGGGCTGGGCAGCCGTGTGCATCTGCTGTGGGTGATGCTGTGTGATGGAGAGGTGTGATGTCACACCCACCTCACACACCCTGCTCACCAGCAGCTTTCCCTTCCCCTCCCAGCTTCCCCAGACCATGGCTGGGGGAGAAAAATGTGCTCAGCTCACCCTCTCCCCTTCTTTTCCAGTGTCCTCTCTAGCTTAACACCAGGAAGATTTCTCTTTAGCGAGTGAGGAATGCTTCAGTCTGGTGATTAATTAGTATTGCTATTAATACAAGGTGTGATTCCATTAGATTAATCTATCTTATTGGTCAGGCTTTAATTAATTAGGTAATAAAGTGACCCTAAAACCAAAAAAAAAAATCTTGAACGCTGGTTAATGAAACTCATGGATCTACTTATTAAGAATTAAAACCTTACTCCCTTTAATATTTTTCTGCATTATTAAACCCTGCTCAGTTTCTTTGTATGGTTTGTCCCATCAATAATGAGAGTCTTATTTCTGAATTGCTTTGTGTGAGCCAAGAAATCTAATATTATCTAATTAGGGACAACTCTTCCTGCATAATAAATACAGGAGCAGAAAAATCAATTTGTTCTGGGCATTTTGTATTACTATTTAAAGAAAAAAATCCAGTCTGATACACTGTATAGCAGTTTTCATAGGAAAAAATGATTATCTCTGTAGATGAAAAGCTGGTCCCAGCCCTGGGGCTGCACAGTCTGGGCAGCCCAGGCTTGGGGAGGCTTTGGCTTTTTTTTTTGCCTCCATCCCAAAGGCTCTGTACAAAAAAAGGTGTAGTTTGGGAGAATTGGCACAGTCTGAATGCACCCATGGGAGAATTGGCACAGTATGAGTGCACCCATGGGAGAATTGGCACAGTCTGAGTGCACCCATCCTCTCCCTGCCCTGTATTTTCTGGTGTATAATTATTTTAGTGCTCAGGTTTTGGACAGGTTAGTGCTGGAGGGAGTGATGCTGCTTCAGTGTTGGGGGGGATGTGGTTGTTTTCCAGTGCCTGGTCTCAGCCTTGTCTTCCCCCTGCCTGGGACCAGGGATTTCTTGGGCATTTGCTGCCATCAAAGCTCAGGAAATTCATCACAGGGGCAGTTTTGAGGCTTTAACACTGGGAGAATCCAGAGGATCTCTTTTTCTGTATTCTGCCCCTGTGTGTCACAATATTTATGGTTGTAGCTTGAAAACGTGGAGGGATTTTGGAGCAGAGCTTGGGCAGCTTGTTTTCCCTGGGGACAGAGCAGGGACATGGGGGGCAGGGCAGGTAAGTGCTGCAGGAGACCCCTGAGGTTAAGCCCCAAGTGCAACAGCTTGTGGCTTAACTGGTTTTGAGGTAAGTTTTGAAATACAAAAAATAAGAAGTCATTAGGCAGCTTGACTTTTCTGAGTGATTATCTTCGGTGATTTCCTTCTTAATTTTAAAATAAAGGTAAATGACTGTGAAATAAACACTTAAACCCCTCAATGTTATATAAATTATTGTCATGGTATTGCTGGCTATCACAGAACCTCAAAACAAAAGCTCTTGTTGCTGGATATTCTGCTCTGTGGCATGAGAAACGCTGTAGAGTTGTACCACAGGCACAGGAAAAGGTGGGGGTGTCACCTGGAAATGGGGGAGTGAGTGGAGCTGAAGCCCAGAAAAAAAATGGCATGCCTGTAGAGCTACATTAGCAGTACCCTGAAATCCAAATTCCCTACTCAGGAAGTTTGAGGCTTGTGCTGCTGAAAAACTGATGGTGAAGCAATGACCTGATGATAAAGCTGTGGGGTTTTCATCAGGACTGGAGGGTTGTGTGTGTTTACCTGCTTAATTGAGAGGTTATGGTTTTGAGATGTTATTCTAGACCTTACTATCAGATGAAGGGCTTCTTTGAGGTCTGTGCCGTGAGGTTTCCCTGCTGATACTTCTCTTGGTCAAAAAGCAGATGTTGTTTTGTTCTTTCAGCTGCAGTCACTGAGCAGGAGGAGGAATGGAGAGCCCCTGGGGCAGGCTGGGTGCCCTGCTGCTCCTCCAGACACTTTGGCAGCTCCTGGCCCCAGGAAAGATGTTCAATTCCCAACTCTGCATCCCCTTCTCCTGCCTGAATTGCACCTGTTCTTACACATTTACTTGTGATTCTTGGGCCTTTTATCCCTTGCATTCTAAACATCAACTACAGCTTAAAAGCAGGAGTGGTTTATTTTGGAGGAGGTAAGTGAAGGGGTTTAGGGATAAGCTTCTGCCTCTTTATGTGGAAAAGTGGTTCTGTTGCTTTCACACTGTTAGTGCTGATGGGGAAGTGCTGGTTTTGGGGGAGGTGTGCTGGTTTTGGGGGAGTTCTGCTGGTCTTGGTACCCATGGGCATGGCACAACCAAGGGAATTTGGAGAAAATGCTGCTCTGATCCATTTCACTCAAACCTTGAAATAAAAGAACAGAAAACCTGATCACTAGGAATGTGTTCTGGCTGCACCAACTGGTGTCAGACACAAACAGATGAGAGTAAATTTACTCCTTTGGAGTAAATGCTGGAGAGCAGCTGAGTTTTAAACCTGTTCCCATGACATCCTTCCTGAGCAGACAGACAAGCCATGACCCTTGGCAGTGCCGTGGCTCCTGCTGCAGCTCCCTCACATCGTGGTTGCTGGTGTGGGGAGGCTCCAGGGTCTGGTCTGAGTTCCTTTGGCCACCAGCAGCACTGACCTGGGGCTGTTTTACAGCTTCCAGGCTCTTGTAGCAGGGAGCTTGCCACTATAATTACAATGTGTAATTTATCTTGGGCTCTCAGATTCTCCAGCGTAATTTCCTGGAGGGATAACTCAAATGATAATGAATGCATGGTTATGAAAGTTGCTTTGCCTTGTAATAACAGTAAAAATGAAAGGTAAATTAAACAGAAATATATTAGGGCATATAATACTCAAACAGAGCAGTGTTTGCCTCTGGTTTGGCTGCAGTTTGGGGTAAGCTCCTGGTGTGGAAACTCTTGTGCCCTGGTCTGCTGGAGCAGCCTGGTCACTGCAAGTCCTGGCTGTGGGGCTCAGCAACAGACCTGGGGAGGGAGGGAGGGGGAATCCTGGGGTCAGAACCCCGTGTGGGTGACATATAAATCCAAAATGATGCTTTATCAGTGAGGCAGCAATCGATAACACTCCTCCACCCTGGGTTCGTGCAGGCTGTGCAGATCCTGGGCTGTAAGAAGCACAGGGTTGCTCAATGATCACAATCCAAATTGGCTTCACTGGGATCTGTGAGAGCTGCTGAGCCCAGGTTTACAAAGCCTTCAATAATGCAAATTGCTCAGAAGAAAAGGGGGAGAAAAAGGGAAGAAGGGTGAAAAGGATCTCCAGTGTTTTTCCCCACGGGAGCCGCACCCCTGGCAGTGCTGCTGGGTGCCCCAGGGCAGTGCAGTGTCACCCACCCCCACGGTGTGTCCCCAGCACAGGGGCTGGAGTCCCTTGGCTCTGAGCAGGGCACAGGCTGCAGCTCTGACGCATCACCTGGGGGATTTCAGGGGAGTTCTCACTAGAAATGGTGCTCTCACCAGTCTAAACCTGCCCTGTGCCCCATGAAGGGCAGCGTGGTGCTGGGTAAGCCCCTAAGGGTGCTCCTGGGGAGCAGTGTTGCCTGGTGGCCACAGTGTCTGTCCTGCTCTGAGGTGGAACAGAGCTGGTTCTGTCCAGGGATTGTCCTCTGCAGCTCGGTCTCCTCTCAGCACCTGCCCTGGCTGAGGGTCAGGAGCTTTCTGCAGCCAGTCTCTGCTCCTAGCAGGGACCAGGCTCCATGGTTAGAGTCACTGCCAAGGGCTGGGCTGGGCAGAAAGGCTCCTGCTGGTCCTGGCTCCTGTGCAGAGCGAGGGCTCTGCTCAGTCCTGTGCCCCACGCTGGGGGGCAGTGAGTCAGGGGTGGCACCTGCAGGAGGAGCAGCCAGGAGGGG
>NW_008580787.1:36665-46302 GCF_000691845.1 Merops nubicus | reverse complement strand
GGGCAGTGGGAGGAGGAATCTGTCCATTCTGTCTTTGATGCTGATCTGTGTGTTCCTGAATCCTGTTCCAGAATCCAGCTCCTGAATCTGGTTCCCTTCTGCTGCAGAGTCCAGTCTGGGACTTCCTCACTGTCTGCCCCACAGCATCAGGGGTGATGGTGATGGAATTGCCTTCAAGGGGTTGAGTTTGATACTGGTTTTGTGTATATTTGTATATATTCCATTTTATTATCATTATTATTTTCATTAAAGCTGTTTCAGCTTTCTTGTCCAACCTGTAATTTTCTCTCTCTCCTTTATTCCCTTTATTTCCCCCTTTGGGAAGGCAGAGGGGTTAATGGAGAGCCCAGCCCTGACCCTGGATAGCATCACACTGCCCTGGGCAGCCTGGTCCCTGCAGGGAAAGGACCTGAGCTCCCAGGGAGCTATCACAGCAAATAAAACCAACTTCTGTATGTTTCTCAGCCCAGCAGAACTGCTGCAAAGTTGTGTGAGTTTGGGTGCTCAGGGGTTTCCTATGAAGCCAGCACCCCTGGGCACTTGTCAGAGCTTCTTTTATACACAAAATTATCAATTAGTGAGTTTGTAAGGACTTCCCTCTGGCAGTATTGGTCAGTAACTTGCACATGATTACACAGTGCTCGTTCACACCAGGCATGTTCTGGGAGTCAGGGGGTTGCCCTGGGCAGGGGTCTCTTTAAAGTATTGACTTTAAAACTTTTTCTTAGTTAAGCACAAGTCTATATCTAATATTATTTTTTGGTTTATTCTTCTGGTTTTGTTCTGGTCATGCATCAAACCCCCAAACAGGGCTGAGACCATAATGAACAATACATCCTGATGCTCTCTTCATTGAGGACTATGAAGAAACATGGTGATGCACATGAAAGATGGAACTTCTGCCCTGCTGCTCTGCTGTCTCTGTGAACAGATTTGATCCCAGACTCCAGAAAGAAAACCTCCTGAGCTGTCAGTCATATTTCCTGCAAGCTGAAGGTATGAAGAAGTCCTGGGACTGTAGGTCAGCATGAAGCTGGACATGTGCTGTGGGACGTCTCCACGCAACCAGCAGTGAAACAGAGCAGCTCCCACCAAGGGCAGTATTTCCAGATAGACATCAGTGCAATTCCCTCCTACACCACCATAGCTCCACGGCTGAGAGATAAGATCTGCAGTGCTGTAAATCAGAGTGGGAATCTCACCCTGTGCTTCCTGAGCAGAGTGTGGGGGACATGGAGCTGTCATCTCCTCCTTTAGCTGCCGCCAGATTCCGCGCTGGCTGGAGCCGGTGGCGTGTGAAGAGACCTTGTCATTAAGATTGAACTGGAACCTCGGTGCTTCATACAAATTAATTGAGCTGAGTGCCCTCAAAGGAAACACAGACGTACTTAACAACTTCTGTATCAGTTTTAATAGCTTTAAAGGAACACAAAAATGGGATGTTTTCACACGCAGCATCACGCCGCGGCGTTTCTCGGCTGTCCTTGTCCTTCCTCTGCTCTCTGCCCTACCAGGCATGGGCAAGGCTCCGTGCTGGCAGGCTGGGGGAGGATTAAGATGAGAGCACTTTGTTTTCAGCTGCCACTTGGGCTGTATTTAATGTGGAGGTCATGCCTCAGTTACCTGCAGTTGGGCAGTGCTGGAGGTCCAAGCCCCAGAGCAATACGTTCAAGGGTTGCTGTTGGTCAGTCTGCAGGGATCCCTTAAGGGCAGGTGGAGTGTTCCTCTTCAAGTGGCATTTTTCATATCCCAGAGAGTGAAGAATTAAGTCCAAACAGACCTTAAATGTTGTCCTCCAGCCCCAGCAGAGTTCTAGTTAAAAATCCATGAAGGAAAATTCAGAGCCTTTGTGATTACAGAATAAGCTTTAGGAAAAGGGGAGGCGAAGCCTGAGAGGATTTATTTAAGTTAGGGCTTTGCTCAGGGTCTTCTGGTATTGAGAAAAGCAGTCCCTGCATGATTTTTAGGTGTGGAATCCACCAAGCCATTGGTGTGCAAAGTGTTTTTAGGTGGAGAGGGGTCTGCTGTCCATAGAGCTCCAGAGCCTCAAGCTCATTACAGTTTCATCATTAATTTTAGTAATCCCGTGTGCATTTACTTTCACTAACTTTGGAGAACATCAGTGGGTTTAACAGCTCATCTCACTGCTTGGTCCTGAGTTAGGAATGAGGCCGTTGGTGGTTGAAGTCATCTCCTGAGGGCTGCCATGCTCTGCTTGGCTTCTCCAGCACCTCTGGACCTCCACAAGTGCTGGTTCTGAGGTCATAACCATTGGAAGTTGTCTTCTGCTTGGCAGGATCTCTTTCTCTCTGATTTCCATGGCAAAGAAAACAAGCTTGACTTTGGTATTTCCAACTTGCTTTTAAGGAAGGGGGAGCATTTCTGCCTGTGTCCTGGCCCTGGTGGAGATCCCTCCACCTCTCCCAGCCTGGCTCTTCATCACTTTTCTTCTTTATTACTCTAAACCTTTGCCTGGTTTTGTTAGGCAGAGTGAAAATGTTGTTTTGCCTGTTAGGACAGCTGGCAGCAGACAGTCCAGGAAAGCTTTTTTAAGAAATAACACATTTGGAGAAAGCCAAGGAGGTACAAAATTATTCTTGAGATCTAATTATTCCAGGGGATGAAAAAAAATTGGGCTTCTTGAACTTGCCTTCTCGGGTTATATTAATGTGAAGCATTTAATCAGTGGGGAGATGAAATTAGTTCACCTAGATTGATCTGTAAGCTGAACTGGAAAGTTGGACAAAATAATCATTTCATAAACTTCCTTAGAATAATAATTTTCCTGAACAGTTATGCTGAAGGACATCAGCCAGTAACCTTGTGGGGCTCTGACACCCACTGCTGCTGCATCTGAGAAGAAAAAGTGTGGCTGTTGTTTATTAGAGATGTTTTACTTCTAAACTTTTAGAACATTTTGTCTCCAGTGCACACGTGCACAGCTGTGGATGCTGAGGTGGGTCTCAGACCTCACGGGAAGGTCTCCAAATTCTTTGATATTTCTGGGTTTGTTTGTTTTTTAGGTGGTTTGATTTGTGAATATTTAAGGAAAATGTCTTTATTCTCCCAGTTTTTTCATTTCCAGCAAAGAGTTGTGATTTTAGCATCTCCTCTTCAGTTTTTAATCCTGGGTGCAGGCAGCTACAACTCAGAATTTGTGTGAAGATTGGAAAACCCAAATAATAGATAAAATAATATTGCAAGTTGTAACAATAATATCATTAAAAAACAAGGGGAATGAAATTACCCAGAGGGAAGTCTTGGTAGAGGAAGGTCTTCACGGGTGGTCAGGATCTGTACTTTTAGTTTCTCTTCTCTTCAAGGCACTTTGCTGTTAGTACAACTTGGGGCTGCAGGTGAGAAGTGCTCTGGTTTCCCCTCAGGGCTGTGAGGGCACAACTTTAAATCAGAGAATGGTTTTGGTTGGAAAAGACTTTTTAAGATCATCAAGTCCAGGCATTCCCCAGCACTGCCAGGTCCCCACTGCCCCGTGTCCCTCACACCACATCCCCACAGCTTGGAAACCCCTCCAGGGCTGGGGACCTTCACTGGTTTTGGTGTTTGAAATGAGAAGCAATGTTGTCCATGAGCCAAACCTGGTGGCTGTGACCCAGGGTGCAGAAGAATCATTGGTGAGGAGATGGAGCACGATTCAGGATTTACCCAACCTGTGTGCACTGTGGATTGGGAGAGGACTTCCAGTTTGAACTGGGGGCCAACCAATTTGATGCTTGTCCATTCGGGGCACAGCCATTTTTAAATCAATTTATTTTAGTTAAGTGCTTTTGAAACGTTTTGAATGGGGAGAAGATTTTCTGTTTGGCATAAAAGTTTAATATAAGAAAAAAAATTACTGATAACCTAAAAAGTGACTGTAGAGGAATCCAAACCACTGCCTGGAAGTACTGGAGTCTCCTTACCTGTAAGTCCTTTCAGGAGTGAAGATCAGCTACAGCTTAGAAGTGGATCCCAAGTGATACTCTAAAATAGTTTTCCTGCCAGAATTAGCAAAGGAGCAGGGAAAAATGATGTATTTTGTAGTTTCACTGCCTGCAGGAAGAGCCAGCACTGGTGTCTGGAGCAGACAGCCCCAGTGAGTGTTTTGGGGATGTCCTTGCAGCAGAGCTTTCTGGGGGAACAAAGCAAAGCCTGTAGCTGCCTATTGCCAGATGACTCAGAATAATGACAGTGTTGGCAGTAAACAGTTTTAATTTATACAGGTGACATTTAAAATGCAAATCAGACCTTAAGATAATTGCTGGAAATAAGAAAGCCTCTGTTGGTTTAGAGAATATTTCCAGTTTCTATGGAAATTATTTATAATGCAGTGAGATCAATGAAGAAGCTCGTGTCTTAGGAGACTTGGCTGGAGTCAAACACTTGTTCAGAGTGAACGTGGGGGGACAGGAGCTTGTGGTCAAGGCAGTGTGCTGGGAAAGAAGTACTTGAACAGGTTGAAAGCATCTTTTTTTCCTTGATGTTGGAAGTGCAGGTGAACCAGGATCAGCTGGTGTTACCTCAGCTGTGTGTGTGCCCTGCTCTGCTCCCTGAAGGGAGCTGAAGTTGCTCATCTGCTGTGGAATTCAGGGATGATTTTGAATTTTTATGCATCTTTTACACACGCTGTTGGAGGAGGGAGGGTGGAAGACTGAAGCTGTGTTTTGAGCAGTGCTGGAGGTGCTGGTGTGGTGACCTCCCCAGTGGGTCTGCTGCTTGTTTTTGCAGCTTAAGGAACTTCAGGACTTTTTTGGGGTTGCATGCTGTTGATAAGAAGCAATGCTGCAGGAGGACTGTGGGACTCCACGGGGCAGACCCAGGTCCTGGCTGCACTTCTCCACAGATGGTCATAAACCTGCCTGCTGGGGGGAAGGTTTCCAGCAGTGGGTGCCCTGGGTGCTGTGCTCCCCCCTGCCCACCTCAGCAGGAGGGAGCACCAGGATGGGTGCTGCCCACTTGGGTGTGTTCATCTCCTGCAGCGACCTGTGTCTTCCCCCTGGGTGTGCAGTGAGACCTGGGCTCACGTGGGCTGGTGGTGCTTCACCTTTCACTGGGGTTTCTGTCGTTGAGGGGTTTTTGAGTGCCCTGCACTGACCTCCTCTGAAACCATCGTTTCCTCCTTGTGGTCAGTGAATGCCACCAGAGAGTGTCCTCCTGGGCACCTCAGTGTCTTTATCTGATTTATAACACATTTCTCCACTCTTTACAACCCTCAGTCTTGTTTTCTGATTTGATTTCATCTTCCCCTACTGAAGCTGGACATGTAGCTAAAGGCTTTGGGGATTTTTTGGTGGTTCTTGTCTGGTGCTTTTTTTCCCAGTTAGCCTCCCACAAACCCTGCAATTTACTCAATATTCATCCTTCTCTGCACCTCACTTCCAGGGTTATTACCCCAGGTTCAGCACACTGTGCCATTTACCCAGTGAGCTATAAGATACAATCCCATTGTCTCCATCTCAATGGTTTTTAGCTGGCGTGGGTGGGCTGGTGTGACACCCGTGCCTGGGTGTGCTCCCCCCACTGCCAGTGTGAAAACAGAACTTCTGGCTAGAGAAAATGGATAAAAATGCAATTCTGACTAGAAAAGGGACAGCTTATGTGATCCTTGCTGGCATTCTGCAGCTGTGTTCAGTGCATTTGTGAGGTGACTGTCACCTCCCCTGGAGCTCTTTGCCTGGAAGGTTCAGTTCAGCTCCCACCCTGGGGCCCAGCCCCTTGCAAAGGTGTAAATTGATGCAACTGAGTCGATTTAATTTGGCTGCCTACCAGTGGAATCCAGCACATGCAAGAGGTTGCTAATATATGACTCATTTTAATGCTATCTTTTAATTCTTTGAATCACCTGCACCATGCCACGCTGTTGTGTCTTCTCTATCTTTAATTGGCTCTTCTTCTAATGTTTAAATACATTTTCATATTCAGGTTAATCACTTGCACTTCACATTCATGTTTTTAATAAATGATCAGTTGTTTGGGCAGGTTTGAGAACTCAGCAGACCCTTAAGCTGTTTATAATAAGATCTGTAACCTCCTGGTAGCTCTTAAATGGAATTTACCAAACAATATCTTAACAAACTAAATGTCACAAACCATAGCTTAACAAAATAAATCTAACAGTATCTCAAAATTTAAAATTAACACTGCTCATGTTTGCTGGTGGTTGTAACAGCTGTAAATTCTTAACCACTTCTAAATGATGTACAAAAAGCAGAGTAATAAGCAGGTCAGTGTCTTTACCCACTTCTCCCAGCAGCCTGAGCTGAGGGCCAGGGTGAAGCTGGTGGGGAGAGGTGCTCTCCTGCCCCTTCCTTGCAGTGGCTGGTGTCCCCACCACCAGCGTGGGGTGATGTGGGGGCCACATTGTAACAGCTGTAAATTCTTAACCACTTCTAAATGATGTACAAAAAGCAGAGTAATAAGCAGGTCAGTGTCTTTACCCACTTCTCCCAGCAGCCTGAGCTGAGGGCCAGGGTGAAGCTGGTGGGGAGAGGTGCTCTCCTGCCCCTTCCTTGCAGTGGCTGGTGTCCCCACCACCAGCGTGGGGTGATGTGGGGGCCACAGACACTTTTTAGCAGCCTCAGGATGGGCACAAGACACACATCTTGTCTCTGCCCTAATGCCAGAGGCAAGGCAGGACTGGGCAGCAATGCTGAGTATCTCCCTGCAGCTGGGACTCTTAAAATTGGGAACCACCAACCCCCATTGAAAGAAATTTTGAGCAGAAGCAGCTTCTTGTCAAAATGAGCTTCACAACCAGTTGGTTTCTCGCCGTACAGGGGAACTGGGGGTGGGTTGAGGAAACAAGTGTTTCTGCCCCAGAAGGAAAAAGGATGCTTCCACTCCCTCTGCAAAGACATCACTGCAGGGCTGATGTCCCCTTTGGCCTCTGTGACAACACCCTAAACGCCTGGGACTGCAGCTTGCTGTGCTTTAGGAGCAGTGTGGTGAGACCTGTCTGCCCTCATGTGCCCTCAACACCCTTCAGCATTCTCCAAACCTGTTGGATAGGCAGGAATATCCCGGGTTGGTGCCTGCTCCTGGCAATCAGGGACAATTCAGGGCTCTCAAGTCAAAATCTTCTGGTACATTTTTAACCTGTGTGTCCAACCCAACTGATTGTGGTTAGCTGGGGGCTTACGCTTGAAATTCTCTGTAATAATTCACTTTTTTCACTGTAGTTTGGAAAAAAAGGCCACGTGCAAAGGATCAAGCTGCAGCTTTTGAAGGATGGAGTGAAGAGCAGTGCCCGTGGTCCCTGGAGCTGCAGCCCTGTGTCCCAGGCAGGGCTGTTCCAGCCAGCATGGACCTGCCCGTGTTCAGGGAGTAAATAACTCTGGGTTTGTTTATTAAACTCCTAGTGGGCAAACAGCAGAGTTGCAAAACAGAAGTGCAAGTGCTTAATAAACAGTCTGGAGGTGTTCTAAACACGTTACCCAGCGTGCTACATGCTACAGAGGGACGTGAGGCCACCAGCAGGGCACCACTTCCCTATCAGCAGCATTTGTAAGCACCCAGCCAGCCTATAACTATTGATTTTCCACTCTTTGAAACTTTAGACAATAATTTATCAAGTAAACCTTTTTTTGCAAAGCCTGATGTCTTTGGTTACACCAAGGGAGCACCTGTCCCAGTGTCTGTGGGTGTTAGAGGAGCCCTAATCCAGCAGTTTCTCTAGGAAATACCTCACTGTGGAACAAATGTTTCCCTTTGGGCAGTGTGGGTTGTTTTTCCTGACCCACAACAGTTGGCTGTTAAGAAAATTATTTGTTTTTTCACAAAAAAATGAATGACTTTAGATGTCACCCTCAAATTAGATGGGTGCTGCCTCTGGTTCTCCTCTCAACACCTCTCACTGTATGCAGGGGGTATTTTCCTGCTTAGAGAGGGGATTAAATTTAATTACTAGGAGTGGGTATGAGGTGCAGCTGTCCCTGGCTGGGATTTGGTGGCTCTGGCACAAGTGACTGCACCAGTGAGCTGCTGGTGGGAGGAGAAAGTGAAGGGACTGGGGTGTGAGGAGCATGGGATGTAGTCCCCTGAACTGCAGCCAAGAGGTTGAACTCCTCTACTCCTGCAAGAGCTGCCAGTGGAGTATTAATGACCACAGGCTGCTGAGGCCTCCACTGGACATCTCATCTGAGTACACAGAGTGCAAAAGTAATTTAATTCAGGCATCGCAATTAAGGAAACAATTATCTCCCATGTCTTGGGCTGATCTCCAGGTCATCTTAGCATTATCCCTTTTGATCTCATTATGAATTTAAAATATGAAATAAATTGGCTCTTAATTCTATAGAAAAGGTCAAGCTTGCTTTCTACAAGAGACAGGGATGTGTTTAATGGAAAGATCTCAAGGACAAGGGAAGCGTTTGTTGGTGGCTGAGGGAATGAGCACTGACCCATCTCCTGAGGGCTCTGTGCAGGACTTGTGCACGTGTACAACCTTCCCGTGGGCAAATCCCACCTGAAGACACTTTCCCAAGAGGTAAATCCTGACCAAAGTAGCAACTAAATGTTGGTGTTCCATCACAAGTTGTTCTTGGGTGATCCAGCCACGGGGGGAGAGTGAGTGTGTCGAAGGAGCATGGGGGTGACTTGAGACTCTGGGAACTTCAGCACTCCATCCCTCAGAGATTTTGGATAATGTGCTTGAGAAAAGTGGGTTAACAGGTCTTTTTGTGGTTAAAGGTCATTGTTAGGTGAACGATAGGAACTTCAGCACTCCATCCCTCAGAGATATTGGATAATGTGCTTGAGAAAAGTAGGTTATCAGGTCTTTTTGTGGCTAAAGGTCATTGTTAGGTGAACGATAACCTTGGCATGTGGACAAGATTAATTGCTCTGAGCTGAGCTCTGTTTGTTTACTTAAGTTCTGATTTATGTAGGGTTTGCTCTTTTTTTTAAGGAGTATAGCTACACGTTTACACCATTATGTCAAAATCAAAGCATCCATTCAAAGAAAGCTTAGTGTAGCAAGTAGCAGCTATATCATTTTGGTTCATTTTCTCAACTCTATAATTACAGCCCAGCTGTCTGGTGCCATCCACGCCGGGCACGAGTGCCGAACCCTGTGTCACCACTGGTGACGTTTGTGACCCTGGCTGCTGTGTGCAAGCTGGGGGAGACAGACTTGCTTCTCCTCCCCAGAGGGTGCAGAGCATGAGCACAGCCCACATGGATCCATCTCCACTGCTTCTCTAGCGTGCAGCTGTGAGGACTTGCAGACCTGGAGGGGTTTGTCCCATCTTCCGACCGGCACCTCCATTCTGACACAGGCAGGTGAACTCTCAGCACTACAGCACATTCAGGGGTATTCTTCCTAAATATCCCTTTTTAAATGCTGCCTATTTTTCAAAAGATCAGAATATTTCCATCTGAACACAAGGAAAAACTTGTGGCAGAGTCTGGAGCAGCTGCCCAGAGATGCTGTGGAGTCTCCTGCTCTGGAGAGATCCCAAACCCACCTAGATGTGTCCTTAGACAAGCTGCTGGAGCAGAGGGTGGGATGAGATGATCCCCAGAGGTCCCTTACAACCCCACCCTGCTGGGATTCTGTGACATTCTTGCTGATCTTCTGCAAGGAAGAGAGATGGGCAGTTTCTCAGCAGTTGTGTTTCTCCTGGTGGGATGCCAGGAAGAG
>NW_008580787.1:34840-36634 GCF_000691845.1 Merops nubicus | reverse complement strand
TCAGTCAAATCTCTCTGAGTTTGATAAAAGGATCTGTAGGGCTTGGTGGCTCATGGTTCCCCTTCCTCTGCCTGCCAAATGGAAAACATGTGACAAAGAAAAACTCACCAAAATGAAGACTGCTCTCTCTCTGGTTTGTTCCTGTATATGGATTTAATAGTTAAATAATAAATCCCAATGATCAAGGTTTTAATATAAACATAGAAATCCTTTGAAGTGTAAAAGGTGCTGCTAAAATGCTGCATTTGTGTAACTTAGGTAAACTTCAATTTAAAAGAAAGAAGACAAGAATTTTTATCTTTTATTTGTTATTCTATTCACCTCTCTTTTTCATGCTTTCCAGAAGGCAAAAAAGTGAAACCAGACTTATTGCAGAATTTTCTATTCAAACATTTTAATATACATTGCCTGGCAGTGCAAAGGGAGATAATTATGTAGGCCTATCTCTTCTGCAGAAATGGATTATTTGGGTCCACATTTCAAAAAGCACTGAGCATACAAAGTCCTGGTGGTGGTGTGAGGAGCTGGGAGCATCCATCTCATCCTGGAGCTGCTCCTGGTCCAGCACCTGACCCTGGCTCTCCACGGCAGAGGTTCAGAGCTCTGCACTGAGGGTGGTGCCAAAGTGCAGACTTTGGTAGAACTGGGACTTAGTAAAACCAGTTTATCCTGACTCTGGTGAGTGGTTCCTGGTGGTGTGGACAATGCATTCATGGCCTGGCCCATAACATCCTCACCTGCTGGGGCGTGCTGGTGGGACACCAGCTTCCCCTCTCACTTGGAGAGGGATCTGCCCCTCTCTGTTGTGCAGTTTTGCCAAAATATCTCAGTCAAGCTGGGATAATTTTCAAAACTCTGGTGCCTAATAACTTGGAGAATGGGGCTGATTTACTAACATTTAATTAGACCACTTAACTTGCCTAAATGAGTGTGTTTCTGAAGCAGGTTTGAATTCCACTTGGACTGGGAATTTAGGGGGGCGAGTTTGGGAATCCTGCTTGGATTCCTTTGACAATGCCACCTTTGCTTGACTCCTGTGCCCAGAGCTCTGTGGTGCAGCTCTGCACAGGCTCCCAGGGTAGAGCATCCTCCTGATTTACAGCTGCCCAACCTTTGGAAGTGCCTGGGGAGCTCCCCCGGGGGGGCTTGTGCAGCTTCCATGCCTGGTGGTGCTTCAAGTGATGGATAGGTGTGTAAAAAACATGTAGAAATGAACCATGAATTGCATTGATGTGTCATTTATGAACATTGTACAAGCAAAACTGGTGTTCTCCCAGCTGCCTTGGAGAGGAACCAAACCCTTCGTTCATCAGGCTGGGAATGAGGACACCCCAGGAGAACCTGCCCGACCTGTTGGCTGCTGGGGGTTCCAAAACCCAGCCAGTGTGGGGCCAAGGGCTCATCCAGCATTCACACTGCAATTTTAGCAAGGCAAGGACAGCTACAGGGTGAGGAACCTGCTCTCCATGGCTCCTCAGGGTTGTCTATCCCCAACACAAGAATTATGGCTTAGGAATAATTTCCTGAAGTCAAAATGGGTATGGGTACAGTTACTTTTACACCCTCCATGTTTAAACAATTCTTTCTGGGGACAAACTGCTTTAAAGGGGTTAAAAATAAACAACTTTTTTACAAGGTTCACCCTCTGTTATAATTAATACTTGATGTGTTTGGCCAAAAGGTCGGGGGGAGCCACCAGCCCTTGTCCTTCACCCGGTGGAAGGAGGTTGGATCACTAATCCAGCCTGGAAAATCACCTTCTGAATAAAAACCATCGTGGTTCAAACTGCTGCT
>NW_008580787.1:34020-34809 GCF_000691845.1 Merops nubicus | reverse complement strand
GCAGAACCTTAATAAATAAACCAGGTCTGTGCTCCCTCCCCCAGCCAACCTTCCTTGCCACTGGGGCTGCTTGGAAGGAGGTTCAAAGCTGAAGGTGAGGCAGAGGTTCAGATCTCATGGCATCCACGTGGCAGCAGAGCTGGGGAGTTTTCCCTTCACTGCTTATTTTCTGTAAGAGTTTGTAGCTCTGCAGAGGAAGGAAAGTCTTTGGTTTCATAGCAAAGCTTTTGCCCCAGCACCAAGCAGGCTGTGGGATCTGCTGCTGGTGCTGCTGGTGGCCTTGGCCTCAAGGCCATCCCCTGGGGGTGAAGGTGATGGACCCATAGTTCTATTAACAGCATGAAAGGACCATGCTGAGGGCAGGTCTTGGTAGGAACTGGGAGATATCTTGTCTGTATGAGGCTGTGTGCCCTGAGCCCTCACTGCATAAATAATTTGAATCATTATAATAATGAATAAGCTTGTTCAGGAGATGTACACAGAGCCCTTGGCTTTCAAGTTTGTGAAACATTTCCTAAAGTGAGCAAACCTTGGAAGAAAAAACCTTGCAGAGACCCTTGGATTAAAACCCTGCAGGGACCCGTGGATTTTTTAAAAAATAATTTTATTTTTTTAATTTTTTAAAAAAAATCTAGATTCCTATCGAGCTGCAAAGATGAAAAGCTTTCAACCTCCTTACATTTATCTGGAGAAATACTCTGTGAGAGCCCAGCCTTGAAAAACTACTTAAAATCTGCAATGTTCTCTTAATTTTTTTCAAGGCAAGAAGCAAGTGGGCTCCTTCCCTCC
>NW_008580787.1:28962-33881 GCF_000691845.1 Merops nubicus | reverse complement strand
TTGGTGCCACTCTAAAATAGAGGATAATAAAAATTAGCTTACTTAGACCCCCGAGGAGCCCTCTAGGGTAAGGTGTTGTTTATGCTACCTTAGGAAAAAGATATAATTTTAATAGTTAAAAATAATTTAGATATCTTTTAACTTTATAGTTTGTATTTATATTTATTTTATTTTATATTTTAGCACCCTTTTAAAACTTGGGGGTTTCCTACACCCGAGGACGTGAAGCTATTTAGCTTCTAGAGAAAGGGTTTCTTCCCATTTTGAGCAATTCGGTTTTATCTCTTTTTTTTGGGCTGACTTGTTGCCTCATTCTTACTTTAAAGCACTTGACTCCATCCCTGCCTCCCGGCGGGTGCAGCTCTCAGGTGGATTTAGAGCTGTGCTTGTGTTGTAAATGCCACCTCCTTCATTTCCTTCCCTCCCCAGCCAAACAATAAAGGGGTTGGCAGCAGAGGAGGCGAGAGCACTCTGAAATTCAGCCATAAAACCCCTGTTATTGTTTATAGCCACAGCCCTGCGCCGAAATGCCACAGGGAAATGAGAGGAAGGGCAAGGAACAACCTTTCCATCACTCTGACAGGGGAGGACTTTTCCATCAGGGGGACATTTGGCCACGTGTTGGCTCCATCAGCCGAATCTCCTCTCTAGGACACCAGGCTTTGAGGTCCAGCTGCACTCCCCGTGGTGCTGGTGCTCGTGGTGTGTCCCAGCACAGCTTTTCCTCCCCATCTGGGGTGGCCTTTGATAGCTTTATAGTTCTCCTTCCTTAGTCATCTGCTAAACATGATTTAGGTCCCACTTTTGTCCTGCAAAACTGAGTCCTGTAGAGATCATGCTGCTGTTGATGGAACCAGCCCCTGGTGTCCTTCGCTGGTGTCTGATGTTTTGCAAGCCATGGTTTCTGGCTGGGCTCCATGGAAAGTTCCATCTTCCATGGAAAGAACCCTCCAGCAGCCCTGGGCACCAGAACTGCAGAACTGGGCTGTGAAGCAGCACTTCAGAGATGGCTTTTTTAATGCCATCTGGTTCTCTTGCTATGCTGGCAAGCGGTGTGCTAGGGCTTGGTGGAGAAGGGCCATGAGGAGCAGCAGGGCTGGCTCTGAGATGAAGTGGTGCCTTGCTGGAGTAATTTCAGGTGTTTCAGCCCATTTTTGGTTGTTTTCATGCCTGGTCCTCACGGGTCTCGGTCCCCAGCTGGTGTGGGGGGTCCCTACCAAAGCCACAGCACCTTCCACAGGGGACAGCAAACAGAAGAAGTCCAGGTAATTTCTATGCTCTTCTTAAAACACATTTTATGTCCCATCTGTTTTTATTTTTTGAAAAAGGTGAAGGTAAAGAATTCCTGCAGAGGCTTTTCCTGCTGCATCTGAGCAGCTCTTTGCCCAGGGTCGGTGCTGGCTGCCCTTGGTCACTTGGTGGATGGTGCCACCTCCATAAAACCTCGTGCTGTTCCCCTCCCACAACTCCTTCCCGTTCCTCAGAGCTGTGGGTCTCCCCTTGGTCCTTCAGATTTGTCCCGGGGGTGTCTGGGGAGGATTTGTCACTTGGATTTGGGTGACAAACTGGTGATGCTCTCATTGTGTCTCCATACAATTTTTAGTGCCTGAAGCTGAGCTCTTCTTTGCTATATAGCCAAGACGACCTGCCCTGCTAGACACTAATTAAGACTACTTGTGTAGCAATTTGGCAATGAACTGTTGATGGACATCTCTTTACTAAAGATCTCAACTGCTTTATTAACATTAATGAATGATGGGAGACTTTTTTTTTGCCCTCTTCACAAAAGGTCATGCTCAAATCGTCACATTATCAGACTTAATTACAACAAGTTAATTTGTTGCTCGCCTGCCTTGCAGATGTTTAGGAAAACACATTTTGTACTTCATATATCACGCATCTATGGGATTGCTCTTCAAGCTACAGTGATATAGTCATTATAGCTGGCCAAGGATGATGGGGATAGGGATGGTTGATTAATTTTTTTCAGTGCCTTGCCAGCCAAAGCCATTAATGAGGGTGTTGTACTTAGCACAATGCCACCCTTGTCCCAGCTGTACGTCACGTCGGCCTCTGCTTCCAGAAGAACACAAATAATAATAAATAATGGCTTGTACCACTGCACAGGACGTGCTGCTCACCGGCCCCTGGCATTGTACCTGTCCTTTGGTGTTCCCTGCCACTGCAGAAAGAGCTCTCTGCTATGGCTTGGTCCTGGCCAGCTAAATCACTCCTCATTTTGGTTCTGCTGGATGAGATGACTGGGCAGCATCCTGCTTTTATTCCATGTTTTCTTGTCCCTTCTGGATCCCTGGCCAAAAGCAAGTGGCACACCATGGAAAAGCTCAAGTCCAAATTGTCCTAAGCAGTAGTAGAACCTGCTGATATTTCTCAGTGGAGGTTGTGTGATTGTTTCATAAAAACAGTTTCCTCCCAAAGCAGCAGTGCTTGGGTGGGAGCGAAGCTCTCAGGAA
The DNA here is from genome assembly GCF_000691845.1 of Merops nubicus. NCBI lineage: Eukaryota > Metazoa > Chordata > Aves > Coraciiformes > Meropidae > Merops > Merops nubicus. The sequence goes on along the minus strand of NW_008580787.1, from coordinate 31,407 downwards.
ATCACATCCCTGTGGGGATCCTGCTGCCTCCAGCCCCCCCAGAACCCCAGTCCTGCAGCACAACCACCCACCCAGGGGCGTTTTGAAAGACTGCCCTGTAGTGGAGGTTGTGTGATTGTTTCATAAAAACAGTTTCCTCCCAAAGCAGCAGTGCTTGGGTGGGAGTGAAGCTCTCAGGAAATCACATCCCCCTTGGGGATCACGCTGCCTCCAGCCCCTCCAGAGCCCCAGTCCTGCAGCACAGCCACCCATCTAGGGGCGTTTTGAAAGGCTGCCCTGTCCCTGCAGTGGGAGGAAGAGGAAGGTTTCTGCCAGGCTGGGGAGATGCTGCAGCTGGTGCCTTGCAGAGGGCTGAGCCCTGTGGCTGGTGGCCACTGGGCTGCCTGGAGTGTCCCCACCATGGGGACACGCTGGGACCCAGAGCTGGCGGGCAAACCCCAGCAGAAATCCAGCCCTGCTGCAAAGAAATGGGGAAAGCACAGGGGGCAAGGGGAGTGGAGCCCCTCCCTGACCTGCACAGACCTGCCAGCAGCTGCCAGAGGAGCAACAAGAGAGCTGGGGCTTAGAGATGGCCAGTAAACCACTTGTATAGTCACTTCATAACATCTGCAAGCCCCAAAGGACCTTCACAGCCAGTGGGGTTGCTGGGGTGCCCCAGGCTGCAGGAGGTGACAGGCAGGCAGGGGAGTGGAAAAGGGAGTGAACAACTGGCTGCTTTTTGCTTTCCTCCCCCTGTTTTGGCCAGAGGTCCTGTGCTTCTTGTAAGTGTTCCCAGGAGACAGGATGAGTGCTGCTGAGCTCAGTCAGCACGAGCAGAACCACATTTTGTGGGTTTTGGTTCTTGGAAGCCATTTGTTTTCATGAATGGATGCCCGGATTTTGGAAAGGAATTTTATGTGCTTTATCAATTTTGAAACTGCTTTCAAATAGTTGCCGAGGGTCATTTACTGATAATCATCAGAAATCTGCTGTGGAGTTTTACCCTGCTCTGGGAAGGGTGTGGGGAGGAGGTAGAAAGGGAGCCACCTTCTTTAGTCTGATTTGGAAACCACAAATTAGTTAGCAAGGTGATAACAAAAATAAAGGGAAGGAGTTTGGCATGCTGTGCAAGCTCTTATCTTCTCCCTTTCATGAAAAGCCCAGACAGAGCCAGAGTAGAAAGGTTGTAGGCTTCACTAAGTCCTAATTATGCCTTGATTATGCCCACAGCAGGGATGAATTTTTCAAAAGTACGATTTCTGTAGTAAATCCAGAAAAACTGGCTCAGTAGTTCAATAGTCCCATTTCCATGCCCAGCAAAGCAGCAGTGAGGCCAGACTCAATACTCCACCGGCGTGTAGTGCCTGAAAAAACCCAGATTGTGCCTAAAAGCTGCTCTGATCTATGCCATGGCATGTACTGGAGGAAAGGTTTCTCACTTTCCTCCCCAGGCAGGAAACCTGTTTGGTTCAGGCAGTGTTGATTTAATCTGGGGCATAAAAATCCTTGTGATACCTTGCTTTTCTTCTCCCCCACCACCCTTTCCTTTGTCATTAAGGAACTGCAAGAGCTAATTAGAAGAAATCCCAACATGACTACCAGAGGACTAATACTGAACCCCTCATCTCTTTCTCCAGGTTCTTGAGTTCTCTGAGAATAAGAGCCTGAGGAATGCAGGAGGAAGGAGTCCTCCTATGTAGGCACCTATCCATGGTCTGCCAAATGGGTGGTTCATGGCTTTGCTTGCCTGAGTAGCTCAGTGCCTTTGAGTCTGTTCAGTGTGGTTCAGCTCTCCCCAACTGCTCAGTATCTGCAGCCACGTGGATCTCAGCAGAAATTGGGAAGATGGGCAATTTGTTGTTCTCCAGCTGAGGGTGGCATTGATCTCCCCGAGGGACAGAGCAGAGCAGCTCTTAGGACTGGAGCTGTAGGATTTCTTGCTTCACAGTCCTTATTTCAACCCCTCAGGCAAAAGGCAGCTGAGGCCCAGCCATCCCCTCAGTCCTTTTCAAAGAGCAGCTGTTCAAATCCCTAAAAAGTGATTTATTTTTGTTGTATTAAAAAGGAGAATATAAAAAAGACAACTGATATTAACATCTGATTGCCCAGCTTGCTTGCAGAACGCAGCTTACTATGAGATGCACTTGCTCAAAGAGCAGCTGTTCAAATCCCTAAAAAGTGATTTATTTTTGTTGTATTAAAAAGGAGAATATACAAAGACAACTGGTTTATATTAACATCTGATTGCCCAGCTTGCCTGCAGAACGCAGCTTACTATGAGGTGCACTTGCACCATCCATGCTCCCAGCAGCCACATCCTTCTGCCTGACACTGGTAAGAAATAACTCATAACAATAAGTGGCATATTGCACATTTTTTTTCAATAGTAGGAGCTGTCTGTAGTGGTGTGCTGGGTTCTCACAGGCTGTGCTGCTGACTCCAGGGCTGCTGGGGGGTCTTCTCCTC
>NW_008580787.1:28075-28952 GCF_000691845.1 Merops nubicus | reverse complement strand
TCCTCCCATGTTTATTTCTTGCTTTGTTAGGCAACATAATTTCACATGATTCTTGTGGCAGAAATAAGATGATATCAATTTTGGCAGCATGGGTTTTCAGTGAGGGTGGAAGGAGTGCTGCTCTGTGTGGGGTTTGTAATGAGGCTGGGTTTATTTACACTTGGTGAAGATGAGGCAAACTGACAAATCTCCTGGCCTGTTTTTCATAAGCAAATACATGAAGTGTCCATGTAAATGCAAGGATCACATAGTTAAAACTCTGAATACACACAGTCTCTGGACCTTCCCTCCCTCTGGTGTCCAAGGAGTATCAGCTACACAAGGAGTATTAATGCCAATGCTTGTATCCAGTGGTGCAGCCCCACTCTGGCTGTGGCCATTGCCCCCTGTGCTCTTTGGGAGGGGGGTTATGACAGGGGGGATTTGCTTTATTTGGTTGCTGGATCATCCCAGAATTACTAATCCTTGGCTACTAGTGGTCAAAGCATCGAGCACTCATGTGTGTAAGAATGTGCATTATTCTGCAGGCTGGAGACAGGACAAAATTCAGTATTACCAACCAGCAGTGGAGGAAAATGAGTAATATTTATAAAAGGATGATTTTTTCCTGTTCATAGAATGCTTTAGTGCCTGGTTAGTGCTATTCACCAGCCTGTTTGCAGAGCCCTTCTCTGCAGAGGAGGCCAGGGAGGAGTTAGGGTTGCTCTGCTCGCTGCCTGGGGCTGAGCTTGCCCCGGGGCAAGGGGGAGGGAAGGGGGAAGAAGGAGAAGACCCCAGGGGAAGGGGCAGAGGGTCTCACCCCCTCCCAGCACCCCCATCCATCAGGCTGTGCTGGGAGGGAGGCTGGAGGGACCCGCAGCAGCCCCAGCCCCGCGCT
>NW_008580787.1:25366-27906 GCF_000691845.1 Merops nubicus | reverse complement strand
TGGGCAGCAGATGCTCTCTGTTAACCCCTCTGCCTTCCCAAAGGGAAGAGAAAGGGGACAAGGGAGAGAGAGACTTGGAAAACTAAAACAGGTTTAATGAAAAGAATGATAAAATGAAATGTATGCAAATAGGTGCAAACCCAGTATCAAACCCAACCCGAGCCATGGCCATTCCACCACCATCACCACTGGTGCTGAGGAGCAGGCACTGGGAAGTCCCAGACTGGACTCAGCAGCAGATGGGAACCAGATTGAGGAGCTGGATTCTGGAACTGGATTCAGGAACACACAGATCAGGGCAGAAGGCAGAAGGGACAGAGTCCTCCTCAGAGGCTGCTGTGTAAGAAGATGCTTGACCCTGGTGCTCCCTCAGCTGTACACTGGACATGCCACACATGGGGTGGAATCCCTCCTTGGTCAGCTGAGGGTCCCCTCTCCTGGCTGCTCCTCCTGCAGGTGCCACCCCTGACTCACTGCCCCCCAGCGTGGGGCACAGGACTGAGCAGAGCCCTCGCTCTGCACAGGAGCCAGGACCAGCAGGAGCCTTTCTGCCCAGCCCAGCCCTTGGCAGTGACTCTAACCATGGAGCCTGGTCCCTGCTAGGAGCAGAGACTGGCTGCAGAAATCTCCTGACCCTCAGCCAGGGCAGGTGCTGAGAGGAGACCGAGCTGCAGAGGACAATCCCTGGACAGAACCAGCTCTGTTCCACCTCCAGGCAGGACGTGGGGCTGTCTGCCCAAGCAGCCACACTGGAGCATCACCCCTTGGAGTCCCTTGGCAGGGCTGGCTGCTGGAGCAGCTTTGCCTGTGGTGCTCTCAGCTGCACTTCAGCCAGAAGGGAGCTGGATGGGGTCCCTGGGTGGTGAGATGAGGAGAAGCTCTGCTCCCTGTGTGGTTCTGTCCTACTGATTCTTTGGTGATGAAAGGATAATTCAGAGATTTTACACGGGGAAGGAAAAGGAATGAAACGCTTTTCTGAGCAGTTAAGATGACTTTTAAAAACAAATATTTTGTTGAGATCAAAACATTTTTCTGTAGTAATTAGGGATTTCATTTTTCCTGCAGCTAATGATGTTTACAGTGTAGTGTTTTGCTGAATAATTTTTAATTAGAAGTGAGGACATGCATTCAAGTTCCAAAACTATCATATGTTTATGCTCATCCATTTTCTTGAGTCTTTCTGGAGATAACGAGTCCTGCCTCCCTTCCTCAGTGTCAAATTCGAGTTTGACCTTTTTGCTTGTAAATAGATTAGAAAAATTAATCCCAGGCTATAATAACATCTTTCATTATGCTACGGGGAAGGTTATTTATGCTTTCAAAGCTTGTTCCAGCCTGATAGGTGTGAAAGGAAAGAACACTTCAGCTCTCCACTGCTGACAAGAATATTGTATCTGAAAAAAAAAACAAAGAAAGTGATGGTGGGTTCATTTTGCTGACGTTAAGACAAAGAGCAGCAGCACAAGCATGAGCTGGAGGTAGGTTTCTGAAGATAAGGGGAGTGGGTTTTCCACTGGCACATCCTAAATGCACTTACAGCTGCACATCCTTGCATGCTGGGGAAGAAGTGGGGAGCTGGGAGAGGAGTTTCCTTCCCAGCTGGTTCCTGGCAGCTCATGTAAACCAGCTGGCTGATGCCCATTTGCAGGAGTTTCTCAGTTTCTTAGGCTATTTACCCCAAAATGGATTAAAGGAGCTTTCCAGTCTCAGCTGATCGATGGTGATTAAAGCTGAATGTGCAAGAAGTGATGCTGGTCCACCTCACTGACAGCAACCAATGAGGTGATGGGCAAGAGAGGATGTATTAGGACAAGAGGAAATGGCATCAAGCTGTGCCAGGGGAGGTTTAGGTTGGACTTGAGGAAAAATTTCTTCACTGAAAGGGTTGCCAAGCCCTGGAACAGACTGTCCAGGGTAGTGGTTGAATCACCATCCCTGGAGATTGTTAGAAGTTGTGTAGTTAGGGTCCTCTGGGACATGGTTTAACAGTGGACTTGGTAGAGTTGGGTTAATGGTTGGGCTTGAGATTAAAAGTCTTTTCCAAAGGAAATGATTCTGTGATCTGGACCAGTGTGAAGAGGAGAGCAAGCACATGGCTCAGCACTGCAAGGAACCTGGTGAGATCTCCCTGTCTGGAAGTCTTCAAGGAAAAGCTGGGGAGCTTAGGGAGAGGTAATGGTGAGGGGTATGGAGGGGTGTTGCTGTTAAAATTAAGAGGTACTGATGCTCAGGTGAAGAATACTGATGCTATTTTGTTTCCCCTGCATCCTCTGGGGATGTGCTTTAATAACACCAAAATCCAGGCAAGCAGAAGGAAAGATCTGGCTTCATTTTCTTGGCTTTGTTTCTGTTCAGTTGCCCTCTAATCTCTGAGCAGCTCCTTGGCATACCTGTGGTACCTGGGCCTTTGGGTAAGGTGAAGGCTTTGGAAACTTGGGTAAGAGGCAAGAATAGCTCGACTAGAGTGTGCAAAATGGGGTGTTTTTGTTGCTTTGACTGTTTTTATGTTCTGTTTTGGTTTTTTTTTGGGGAGGGAAAGA
>NW_008580787.1:0-25335 GCF_000691845.1 Merops nubicus | reverse complement strand
GAAAGAGGTAGTATAAGCCTTTCTAATAGAATACTGTGCACTGAGTGTGGAACACCAGCCTTTTGTCCCTGAATTCTGCAATTCAAATCTGGCTTCAGAGGCAAAATGAGCTCTGCAAAAAGCAGTTTAAAAAAAAAGTCGATAGTCCCAGCTCCAGCCCCAGGGTAGAGTGAAGTGAGACGGAGAAAAGCTGAAGATTTAATGGCAGAGGTGAAAAATGAACCCAAAGCCTCGTTAACCTTTGATGGTTGGGACATCACAACTTCCACCAGCACTTTGTTTTCTTCATAACAGTTCTTTAAGAGAAGGTAATCACTCAAAACTGCTCCCTAGAAAGGGACAGTAAAAGTAATCTAAATAATCAGGGGGTAAAAACAATGTCTTCCCAGTTGCAGCCATCAGTGGCCACTGATCTCTCAGATTTGCCCATTTAACACCTTTTGTTGAGATCTCCCTGGTGGGGGCTGCAAAATGTCCTTACAAAAGGGGAGGTCTCTGCTGACTCTGATTGCTCAGGGTGTTTTGAATTAGAGGAAAGCTGTGCCTCTCAGGACTGCTGCTTTCCTAATTAGCCTTGTGTACTTTGCCATGGCTTAATAAAGTGACTGAATGCTTAGAGAGAGGCAAAAAACCCAAGCTCTGCTTCATTTGGGATAAGAAAGGCATTTTCTTTAGTTATTTAGGAGTTGCTTTAATTATAACGAGTAAACCGAGGGGGCTCATATTAATATAATTGCTGTTACCAAACGGAATTTATAGTTACTGAAGCAGTAATAAAAAGCAGCTTACAATAAGCATGAAATGATTTGCTGACACCTTGCAGGCATCCCCCAGCCTGCGTAGCTGGGGTGCAGGTACCCAGGCCTCAGAAAGGAATAAAACTGGAGCAGGTTGGTGCCCAGGGCAGGCTGGGTGCTGCACAACTGCTGCTGGCCACGCTTTAGACAAACGTTTGGGTTTGCTGGGCCCGGGTTATTGCTGGCTTTATTACCCTTGTAGCTGTAGGAAAGGAGACAGGAGAGTTTCTAGCCCCAAGGGACACCTGAGGGAGTGGCTGAGCTCAAGCTGGGCTCACCCCAAAGTCCTGCCTGCTCCCTGGGCACTGCTCCCCTGCAGCTGGGCTATATTTGTACCCAGGGAACTTGCTTTCCATTATGAAATTTCTTTCCTGGCAGGGTATGCATCTCTCATTAAATCAAAATCTTTCTGGAAACAGAACAGAGACTTGAACTTCAAAGCTTGCCACCGCTTTCCGTGCAGCTCTTTTTTTGCTGGTTGCCTGAGAGGCTGCTGTGAATTTCTGCCCGGAGATGGGCAGAGGGGAATCATTTGAATCATTCCCAAAGTCGTTGTAATTATGCCCCTGAGTGGGTGAGACTTAGAAAGTGCTCTGGGCACCGAAGGCAGCAGGACGAGAGGCAGTGTGCTCTGTCCCTATGCTCTGAGCTGCTCCGAGCTCCAGCATCCTCCTGAGACAAAGCTTGGGGGCCAAAACCCCCGGGGATGGTCCTCTCCCATCCCTTCCACCCTTACAGACCACCTAGCAAGCCCTCTATAGCTGCTTTCCATACCCTCTGCCCTCGCTGACTTCAGAAGGTTGATGGGCACAAAGTTGACAAAATATTGTCTGACATGGTGCCCTCTGCCAAAGGAGGGTCCTGGCTTTCTTCCAACAGCTTGACATCTCAGCCACGCTGTGCTTAACACTATTAAAGCACCTTTTGCCCTAAAATGTTGCACTTGGAAGCCTTGTGTGGCCAGGGTCTCTGTTCATGTAATCATGGAGATGGACCCAGTGCTGGGTTAATGGTTGGACTTGATTTTTCTGACCTAAATGATTCCACGACGCATGGAAATGGGAGGCAATGAAGTCTCAGACAGACACTGAGTTTTCCAGCGTCTGGGAGAGTTCAGCAGCTCAGTACACACAGCTCCTCCCCAGCCAGAAACCTCTGTCTGGTGGATCTCGGGTCAGAAGGGTTAATTTTGAGCAACTTTTAGATAGTGAGGAAGCTTTTGCTGTGTGCTACAAAGCAGCAAAGAGAAAACCTTGTTCTCCAGGCTGATGTGGGGCATCAGCTGTGGGGAGCTGGGTCCTGGTGTGCTCCTCGGTGTGTTTCTGATGAGATCATTCTCTTGACTTGTGGCTTTTGTCAATGAAGTGTGTTGGCTCTTTGGTCTGAATGAGAGACTTCTGGGAGCAGGGAGATTAAATCCACAAGCTGATTCTTCTCCCCTTTTACAAGGATCCTCTCCATAGCCTGGGAAGCTCTGCAGAAAACCAGCTCCAGGTTGTGTTGCTGGGGAATTTCTCTTCCCGTGTGCAGGGATGGGGGTATCAGGGGATGTTGGCAGCAGAAGTGCTTTGGCTGCTTTCTTTTGTCCTTTTCAATTTCCTGTCTTTGCAGCCAGCATGACAGAAGAGGGGCAGTTTTGGATACTTCCAAGGTTGCCTCATTTTTTTTGCTGTGCAGAACATCACTGTGTTTGGGGGCTGTGACACTGCACCCACCTCTGAATAACTGCCCAAAGTCTCACAGGGTGAACGAGCACCATGGGCTGGGCTGGTCCTCTCCTGGGGCTTGGTCCAGCCCCAGCCTGTGCTGTCTCCCTGTGGAAGGGGAATGCTCTGAGAGATGGATTGAGGTCAGCAAAAGGATTGCAGCTCGCTAAGGCAGGATGAGCCTTTTCCATACCTGTGTTTTATGGTTCAAAATACACCCTGTGCTGGCACAGTGCTTCATGGTGGGGTTATAGCAGCACATGGGGCACTGGTGGCTGTGGCTGCCTCTCCTCTGAGCTCTGCCTTCCCCTGGGGATGCCTTTTTCTCCTGGTGGTGAGTACAGATGGGGAACTGTCGATAGATACTGAGCACTCGTTCATTCAATGAGTGATTCAAAAAGGGTTTAACTTATACAAACTTTTATTTGTAGTGAATAATTAAGCCCAGTATGTAACTAAATTGTTTCCCAAAGAAGTAGCTGGAAGCAGGTCTGTGGTTTCACTGGGAATTTGTGTACCTGATAAATGTTGGGGAGCAGGTGTCATGGAGCACTGTGGGTGGGTGAAAAGGAAGGTTGCTGTCATTTTGAGAGTCTAATACACAGATGCTACTGATCTAATTAATGTCTGCTTAATTAGGCTCAAGTGAAAGATTCCTGAACGTGAAGCCTAGTGCAGGTATAATGTAGTGAGTTAGAAAATCCAGAGTGTTTCTGAGTTTCATAGAATCATAGAATCCTTTAGGTTGGAAGGGACCTCCAAGATCATCAAGTCCAACCACTGAGCCATTAGGGCTCTAAAGTCCTCTGCTAAAACAGATCAGAATCTGTCAGGGCTGGAAGGGACCACAAGGATCCCCCAGTTCCAACCCCTCTGCCCTGAGCAGGGACACCTCCCACTAGATCAGGCTGCCCAGGGCCTCCTCCTGCCTGGCGTTAAAGACCCCCAGGGATGGGGCCTCAACCCCCTCCCTGGGCAACCCATTCCAGGGTCTCACCACTCTCCTGGGGAAGAACTTCTGCCTCACGTCCAGCCTGAATCTGCCCACTGCCAGCTTTGCCCCATTCCCCCTAGTCCTGTTGTTACTTGATATCCTAGAAAGTCCCTCCCCAGCTTTCTTGTAGCCCCCCTAAGATACTGGAAGGTCCCACAAGGTTTTGCTTGCTGAACCATGGCCCATGTCACACCCATCAAAGCACAGGCAGGTCCTCCTGGCACGTCCTCCTCCAGCTCCCAGGGCCCTCCACCACTGCTGCTCGGGGCTTTGCCAGCTTAGCACCGAGGCAGTGGAATCAAACCTTGCCCAAAAGTCTCCTGCATCCCAACCACAGCTCCTCAGGAGGCACTGAGGGAGCTGCAGCTGGCTGAGCACTGCTCAGGCTGAGCTCTGCAAGTGCAGCTGGCCCTGGGCTGAATTTACTTGCCAGGCAGGTTGGAGCCAGCCACCACTGGCCACACTCGGGGATAAGAAGCGAGTGGCTCCTTCAGATCATCCTGCTGACTGGAGAATCAATTCTCCATTAATACCCAAGTTATAAGGTATTCATTCACTCCTGGCTGCTTGAGTCGTGCCCAGAAGTTCACCTTGGGGGTTTATGTTCTCACCGAAGGGTTTGATAAAAAATTGAAATGCCCTTTTGTTGTCTTACAAGTCGTTATGTTCACGGGATAAAAATGATTTCATACCAAACTCCACCTATTAATCAAAAAGGTCAGTACAATAAACAAGGTAGGTTTTTTTTCTGCCAGAAACCTTACCTCCTCACAGCCTTAGGAGCTGATTGTGAGAGAAGACGTAGACAGAAGAACAGGGTCTCAAAGACTGGTTTGATTAATGTGACACAGAGATGTGAATTATTATGAAGAACTTAGTGGGGAGAAGTGCAGTGCTTTGATGCCAGGGAGAAGGCAGATTGCCTGAGGCTTCAGCCTCCAGGCATCAAAGGTGAGTGAGGTAGCTTCATTCATCTCAATAAATTTATATCTGCCTCTGAATGACATTGATTTTTCCTATTCTTGAGATTTATGTGTGAATATCTATATAAAACACGAGCATACATCCCCCATACCATTGCTTTCATAAACCTGACCACAAAACTACTGACCTTTTCCATTGCATCTGGTTGCAGACTTGGGGTCAAGATGGAGCTTCTGGTCCTGGGTATTAAATTTATTAGGCTGCTCACTGATGACTGCCTGCAATCCTCACCCTTAGGAGCAGTGGGGCTGGCAGGGTCACTGGTTTTACTGGGAGCTTTTGCAGTGGTGTGTTGCCAGGACATCAGGCACATGTGGTACCGTGGGGATGGCTTCCCCTGGGGATCTGCAGGTCCTGCTCCTTCTGGGGGCTTTATCCTCTGCTTTGTTCATGTTTTGCTCATCTGCAGTAACCTCCCAAGCTCCATTCCCCTTGAATTCCTGGTGCTTTGGACACGCAGAGTACCCAGCTGCTGCTTCTGCCCCAACAGGTAGGAAGAAAGAACACAAACTACTGCAAATGTCATGAGAAGGAAAAAAAAGCCACAAGTGGCATTTACCTTTCTGATTATTCCTTCTCATCCCCAGCGCCGTGTGTACGTTTCCATTGTGTGTGACAAAGTGTAGTTAGGTTTGCATTACAAATTCATCTTTAAATATACTCAGGTTCCCCCCAGGACGTGGTTCCACTCTCCTGACACTCCGTGCTCTGCCATCCCCCCTGCTCCTGGAAATACAGCACCACCTGGAGCCTTTCTTTCCTCTCCAAATGCCTCTTAAATATAATTTCCCTGCACCCTGAACCTTGAGGCACCTGAATAAAAACGAGCCCATCTATGTTTTCTGGAGCAGACCTCAAGGTTCATGGTCTGAGTGTCCTTCTCATCACACTTTAATGGGGTAACGAGCCCAGGGCCATGCACAGGGCTGGCCCCAAATGCATAACAAGTTATTCAGCATATGGAAATGAGGATACTGGTGTCTCAAGGGACACAGCACCCCTGCAGCTGGATGCTGGATATCTGAACACGACTTTCTGCCATGGATGTTATCATAGCAGCTCACAACGTGGTGTTAAAAGAACAGATGGGTATTTTTGTCATGTGATGTAGCCTAGAAAACAGCTTTGATTTAGGGTACCATGCTTGTCTGACTTTTAAACTTGTATTAAACAGAATTTCATAAAGGCAAACTCCACATAAAAATCTCAAATAACTTGGCACTTGGCGGGAGGTTACTCAGCTATGAAAATTATTGATTCATTCTCCTTTCATTTCAAATGGGCAGATGTGTATGAATATTTATTTACTTGGAGGGCTTTTTTTAGAAAGGAAAAAGGTCTTCAGTAGGTGTTTTGATTTCACAGCACAATCAAGGGAATTAGTCCTACGTATAAAACAGTAATTAAAACTGTTAGTTTTCTGAACCCATGCTGACACAGGAGAGCTCCCCCCCCATATAAAGCTGTTTCTTTTTGTTGCAGTGCTCCTGACGTTCAGCCTTTGAGGTTATTATGTAGTGGGAGTTCATCATCTCTTCAAAATGAATTTTGAAGATTTAACCACTTAGGAACAACTCTCTCAAGATGCTCTGGCACTATCAGCACCTCAGCTAAAGGCTTCATGCTATTCACTAATTGGCTGGCTTTTATGAGCACTTGTAGGCGTGCCAAAATAATGGCCAAGTGGCAGATGTTTGATGGGGCAAGGCCAGTACTGTTTTGGTTGGTTTTTTTTATTTATTTTGTTTTTTAAACAAGGGCTGATCCAACTGTGTGGAGATAAATGGAAAGATTATCTCTGGCTTTTCCTGAAATGGCTCATTTGTTGGGTTTGATGGCAAAAGGTCCCTGTGGTTCCTGGGCTCGTTTTGCAGGCATGGCATGAGAAATTACAGCATTGGAGGGTCACAGGCTGGTAGGGGTTGGAAGGGACCTCTGGAGATCATCTAGTCCAGCCTCCCTGCTAAAGCAAGCTCGCCTAGAGCAGGCAGCCCAGGGTCGTGTCCAGAGAGGTTTTGAACCTCTCCAGAGAAGCACCCTAGATGTTTTTAAAAGTTGGAATGAAGTAGGGGAGAAGAGGAAAAGTAGATTGCCCTCAATTTGGAAAATCACAGTGTACCAGCATGACCTGTTTTTATGGATGAGAACCTTCAGTCTACAACGTTCTTCTTAAAAGACTTTATCTCACTGGGCAGATGGTGCAATTTGTCTGGCGTTGGCATTTGGGAATATCTGCTGAATTTTGCATAAGGGCAACAGTTTTAATTATCCACTGTCTTGCTGCGTTAATCTTATGTGTCTGCAGTGACCAACTCCTCTTCTTCCTGATGATCATGTAACTGTATTGTGTGTGCTTTTATACAACATTCTTCTCATCCCTGCTCTTCCATTGGCTACCCCTTGGCTATTTCTTTGGGTTGAACTCCTCCTGTTGAGGTGGAATGATGTACTATGGAAAATAAACCAGAGGGGTAGGAGCCTGGGATATTTAAAACCTCTCTCCAGGGTTAATCCTTTCATCAGAATAAATGTGAGATTCTCTTGGAGGTGGAGGGAGTGTATAAGATTAGGATAAAGAATGAGCAGTGAAGCTTGGCTTTATAACTGTGGAGGAGACTGGAGCTGTAGCAGCAGCTGGTTGTGTGGCTGGGTTCCCCTGTTCAGGAGGGATGATAACCAGAGAATTCAAATATTTGTAGGAATATAAAAACACAGCTCTGTAAGGCAGAAAAGCCCTTGTTCTTCTTTCTATCACCTGAAGGAAAAACCTTTTTCAGAGCTCTCCTTTGCTTTCCCAGGCTGTGGGCTGCTGTGCCTGCAGCTGTGTGGATGGGGATGCAGGAGAGGAGGGGCTGGATCTGTGAGAAGTCATCCCCACCCCAGCAGTGTCCAAGCAGCAAGGTCCCTGTGATTGGTGGCACCCTTGGTGACTTGGTCATACCAATAACACACATCCCTCAATCCTCCTCCTCACCTGCCCCCAGAGCCCCTCTGCCCAGTGTCCCCCAGAAAGAAAGGGAAAACCACAAATGGATTGAGACCTGAGAGACCCCTCCTCCTGTCCCCTGTCGACCTGTCTTGGTTGGGATCATTCATTGCAGTTTAATTTAGGGAATTCAGGACCAAGTTTGTGTGTGCAGAGGAAGCAGCTCATTACAGTTTAATTGCTTGTAATGCCTGGAGCAAAACATCTGTATTGATACAGAGCAGCACAGAAATGTGCTATCCATCAGAGCAAACCTATTAGACCTCTCCTATAATGGTAAGGTTTATTATTTAATATTTAGACTATTTTCAGCCATAGAAGGCAGGGCATCCTTTGTCTCCCACGTGGCTGTGAGTGGCCTTGGTGCCTCTTCTGCTGAGTTTTTAAGAGTTCTTTGCAATCCCTTTTGCTGCTTTTAAACACTGGGTCACTTGGGTCCCAGCCTTTGTCTCCAGCTCAAAATTTTTCTGGAGAGATTACATCTTAGGTTGGCAACTCGCTGCCATGCTAAGGCTGCTGGATTTTGTAGCTGAGGATGTTTAATGTGCTGTTACCACTGGAAACAGTGATGGATTATGTGCAACAGCAACGGAACGCAACTGAACAAGCAGGTAGTTAATTACTGCAATTATAACTCTTTATGAAAAGGAATTGCACTCGTGGTCATTCATTATGATGATGTATTCTCCCCATTTTATTACTGGTCATCTGCACCACTCGTATGACAAATGGCCAGAGCCCCATACAGAAAGAACCCCCTCCCCTCTCCTCCCCTCTGGTACCTGGAGGAGATGGTGTTGTTAATGTGACAGTGTCTAATTTCTCTGGTGTCCAAGGTCAATATTTATATTCATTTGTACTTATTACTCACATCTGAGTGTTCTGCTGCACATTGCATGGCTAGCTTTTATGGATAAATTTACAGCTGGCTCTCTAGGACCAGTTTAATACATACAAATGCTGGTCTTAAATCCGTGGAGAGACCAGGGAGGGAGATGTTTGGGGAAATTGTGCAGAGCCAGTGAAACGATGGGAAGTGGGAGTAGTGCTTGGTACAAGATCTTTGACTCTTGTTGAGTGATAAATTTTGCAGTACTAAATAGCTGGCACATTATGTTACAGGAGGTTGATGGGTGCAAATTATCAGCTTGGTTGTTTCTGGCTGGAATGTTATTAGCTGGAGGGAAATATGGCCAAGGGCCAGGAGCAGAGCGTGAGCTCCTGTGTACATTGTCTTGAATTGCAAAAGCAATCGTGTGTGCCTATTGGAATTGGCAACAGCAAAGTCACTACCAAGCTATATTTCAAGTGAAGAGATTGAGCTTTTTCCAATACAGAGCTGAGGCCCCGATCACGTGGAGAACACCAGAGTGCTGTGTGAATTAGAAACAGCCTCTGATCAAAGAGCTGAATTTCCTGCCACCTAATATGCAGGACTCAAGGGTTGCAATCATGTGGTATGAAAACCTAGAGTAAGAAATGTTCCAGAGATCATACTGAGCTCCATAGTTCAAAACCAAGGTGAGACCTTTAAATGGTTGGGTAACCCCCTGTCTTCCTCGTGCTGTGAGGTCCTTGCACCTCCCTTCCACACACTGGATGCTTCCCATCAGCAGAGGTTGATGTTGGGCCCCAGTGCCTCTTCTGGGCTGGCTGATTGTGTTTTCCTTTTCTTGCAATGACCTCCAAAACGTGCTGTGTTACACCAGCTCATACACACACAGCATCCCATTTTCATAGTCATTTAGTTTTGGCAGTCAGCGTGCAAAAACTCTGAAACCAAATGATTAGCTCAAAAAAATGCCTGTAATGTGAATATTCAGCAGTGGAAAATTTTTTTCCTGGTCTCCTCCAAGCTGAGGAACATTGGAGTCAGTCTTTTTTTCAGCCTTGAATACCACTCAAGGTCTTCTCATTTCTGAAGGTCTGCACCTATAGCCCCAAGCAGATTATTATCCCAGTGATGTTTTATTCATTGTAATGCTGCCAAATGGAAATTGAATTTTTTTTTGTGTTAATGAGCAGTAATTTGAGCATTCAAAAAAATTCTAACCTATGGAGAAGCAAAAAAGTATTAAAGAAAATAAACAAGTTGCCAAAATGGAAGGGGTCCCTGTGTTGGGGATGAGGGGTTGTCCAGTCATGGGTGACATCTCCTCCAGGGTACAGGGCAGGGTGTTCCCAGTCCTCCCAGTACAGGAAGATGCTCAGGAGGTCTGCCCACAACTCTCCTCGTGCCATGATGCTCAGGGAGAAGCTGCTCCCAGGGGTCAGCTGGGTTGTAAAAGTGACTGATGCCACATTTACTGACTCCTGGATGTGTCGTGCCAAGGGCATTGAGAATGCACTCTGGGATTAATGTCAATGGTACCTCCTAAATGTGGGAAGTTAATAATTTATTAGCTTGCCATCCATCCGTGGTTGAAAAGTGACAAGTGCATTGGCATGGAAGTGCACAACGTGAGCTGTGATCTTCCTCCTGACCGTGGGGCTCTGCTCTGCTGTCCACACCCCTTTGCTGAACTGACTCTGATGTCCCTTTGTTCACATTTCCTGCTTCCCAAATAGTGCTGGCTAAGCCTCAGATAAATTATTAACTCCAGAGCACAGTGAGCATGGTTAAAGTGGGTAATTGTCTTCCCAGAAGGATTTGAGGCTGCTGTGTCCTTAGTCTTCCCTTGGAGCAGGAGATGCTGTTGGGAATGATGTCTCTGCTGCTGGACCTGCTGCTCTGCTGTGGCCATTCATATTTTAAAGAATATTTTAAAATGTATCATGTGAGAGTGCCCAGAGAGGTTGTAGAGAATCTCTGGAGAGGTTCAAAGCCTGCCTGGATGCAATCCTGTGCACCCTGCTGTGGGTGATGCTGCTGGAGCAGGGGAGTTGGATGAGATGATCTCCAGAGGTCCCTTCCAGCACCTAACATGCTTGTTGGGATGAAGGTTGGACCTGATGATCCTAGAGGCTTTTTTCCAACCATAGTGAATCTGTGCTGGGATTCTGTGACAGGATTCATGACTAAAGCCAGTGTCTGTCAGAATGCTGGTGGGAGCTTCCATCAGGGAAGAATCCAGTGTGGAAGGGTGTTTGCTGCCATAGGGACCCAACTCTTGCCCAGGGAGGTTCCTGGTGACCTGCTGAAGCCCAGGGAGTGCCTGTCTGGCAACGTGGCTCACTCAGAGCAGAAATGGGGAAAGAAATGCAGAAATACTGTTGAGATGAAAGTGATGCCTCAAGGGGGCAATAGAAGATGCAGGTGAAACAGGGCACGTGGACACAAAGAGGTGGATACAAGGTAGGTGTCCATGGAAGAGCAAGATGAAGGAAAGCTGCTGAGCCTGCTTTCTGTCAGTGGAAACTGTGAGCAGAACAACAAAAATGATACAAAACACATGCAAGTGACTCTCTCTGAAGCCAGAGGGGTGACCAGCAGAGCTGCCTCCAAGGACTGGTGGCACTGTGAGTGCTCCAGTTCACATCCCCAACAGCCTGACTGCAGGAGGCTCTTCTGAAAGCTCTTTGAAAGCCACCAGTGTCCTATGCTGTATGGATCAAATGAGGAAAATATTCTCATCTGAGTGTTCTGAAATTCATGTCAATGAGCTGAAACGAGGGCTGAGAGCTTGTCTGGGGTGTCAGCTGGGATGAGAGCTGCTGAAGCTCCTCTGCTGGGGCGTGGATGGAGGAGCCAGGTTGGTGGAGTTGTTTCCTGAGGACTAGCAAGTGGATTTGAACTTAATTTTTGTTCCCTGGTGGCCAGTGTTTGTTTAGAAACACAGAGCTCTGAAATCAGGCGAGCGTGTAGAAGCAGCTCAGAAATACTGAGTCTCTGTGTGCACATCAGTGATCAAATATTGAATATGTAACAAAAACAAGACAACTTGGGCGTGAGGGTTTGAAGGCAGCACGTACGATGTGCTCAGTGCAGCCACTCTGCTTTATTAGATTGTGCTTCAGCCACATATTTGCCACTGAGTAGCTTATTGTGACAGAAAAATGGGCCTCTGCCACCTGCCTTATCAACCAGGAATGGCTGAAACTGTGTTGCCTGCTGGAGGTACCACTGTGGTGGAGGTACCACTGTGGTGGAGGTACCACTGGGATGGATGGAGGTGATGACCATTGCTTGCTGCTGGTTGGGAGCTGCCTGCTCTCCCAGAAACTATCTGTTCTTCTTCAAAGGGCATCCTCAACAGCTGCTGATGAGAACTTCTGTGGTTCCTCAGGAGAGCAGACACATCTTCACCAGCAAGAGTGTTTGCTCCAAGAATAAAGTTGTGCAAACTGAGATCCTGCCAGCTGGGCTGGGCCGTGCAGGCAAACAGCTCAAAAACAGGTTCCCTGAGAAAACCCCTTCTGAAAGGAGCAGGAAAACCCTGCACAACACCCAGCACAGTTTTGCCAAGCTGCAGCCAGCTCGTCTTCAGGACATGCCAAATATTTGCTCACAGTCAAGGCAGACGTGCTGATCTGGTGTCAATACACGTCTTGGTTTGATGCAGTGTTTGGGAACAGCCTGTTGGCCCCAGCCAGATTTATTGGTGTCATCAGTGCCCCTTCTTACACAAACTGCTTAAACTGGAGTTTTGTTTTGACATAACTTAGAAGATCATTTTTCATCACTCCCAGTTCCTGCTCTGAGAAATCTCTGGGGTCGTTACTCACACAGACTTGCTGCATTAACACTGCACTGTGAGGAATTGTGCTGGAGTTTGTTTTCCTATGAAGATATCTGGGTTGTATGTAAAGCATGTTTTGGGCTCAAGGAAAATGGGCTGTAAAATCCATTTTTTACAGACATTCATAGCTGTAATGTCCCATTGCTGCTATTTTTTTGTTCCATTGTAGGATTAACAATGTTTAACGACTCTGTTTTTAATTTCCTATGGCTGTTTTCTTTCAGGAACACATTGCCCTGTGCTTCTGCAGTGAAATCCAGTGTAAATTCCTGCTCCAGAATGGCCATCTCATAACCCAGGAGCTGCAGCACGTCGCTGCTCTGCTCCTGTTTCTTTGCTGAAATCACTTTGTGATGAGATGAAAGAAATCTAACAGCATTTTACCTCTCCCAGGCAGGTAAATCCCACCTGTGTTAGGTGGGTGGGGGTGATCCCACACTGCTGTGAGCATCACATGGGTGCTCCATCAGGTCACTCTGCTCCCTTTGGCCATGTTTTCCCTCCACATCCACATCCCACTGATGGTAATGAAATAATTTCTCATTTTATTGTGTGTCCTCTTCCCTTCCCAGAGGCTGGGATCCACGAGAGGCTGCTCAAGGCCACCAGCAAAGGGTAAATTACTCTTCAGACTAACTACTAGCCTGTGGCAGCACATATTTTGTTGGCATTAGATGTAACCACAGGCTTGGCTGCAGGAACGTCACTTATAGCCTTGTGAAAGAAAGTCTGTTCATTGTGTTAATTCCCCAATGACAGATTAATTTCCTTTCTTTATAATAATTGTGGCTGTGTGTCCTGTTATTATATGACTCACTCAGTCTCTCACATACAACACCATGGCCTTGATTTGAAAAAAAAAATGACCTGCAGGCTCCCTTCACTTCGAGCATCTCACAGATATTTTAGGAATGTAAACACAAACCTGAATTTATCTTTTTTTTCCCCACTCCCTGTTTGAAATAGGAAAGGTGAAAGGCAAGTCAGGAGCTTCTTTTTTCTCCTGAGCCTGGAGCAAAGGAGGCTCAGGGGAGACCTTCTGGCTCTGCACAGCTCCTGACAGGAGCCTGGAGCCAGGGGGGGGTCGGGCTCTGCTCCCAAGGAACAAGGGACAGGACAAGAGGAAACAGCCTCAAGTTGCCCCAGGGGAGGGTGAGGTTGGAGCTGAGGAACAATTTCTTCCCCTGGAGGGCTGCCCAGGGCAGTGGTGGAGTCCCCACCCCTGGAGGGGTTCCCAAGCCATGGAGATGTGGTGCTGGGTTTTTGTGGTGACCTTGCAGTGTTGGACTCAATGATCTTAAAGGTCTTTTCAACCAGAGCAATTCTATGGATTCAGTCCTGGTTTAGACAAGAGAACTGGTGTGTCCTGGTGGAGCCACACTCTGTTTCTCAGTCTTCATAGTTGGAATAATTGGGTGAGGTCTTGTTCTGCAGGTTGTTATGATGTCTGTATTATTCACAGGCACGAATATCTGCTGGGATGAAGGAGATCTGTGTCATTGTGAACTCCTCAGGAGGACAGGGGTCTGCAAGTTCAGCTGCAGTATCAGAAAGCACACCTTGAACTTTCTGTCCTAGGGCAAACAAGTGGTTGCTGTTAACACATAATGCCTGTCATTTGTGGAGCAGGGAATGGCAAGATGATGAAAACAGGACCTGGTCCTCAGCAGCAGGTCACAGTGCACTTGTGTACCTGGGGAAGTGAGTTTTTCTCCTAGTGGTGTGAGATGCTGGCAAGAGTGGCACATAGTAAGATTTCCTACTAATCACAGAGGCTTTTTCCTGCTCTTGTTCTAGACTCTCCTATTTTTGTTTGCTGTGTAGCTCTACACAGTGTTTTTCACACAGTCGTTTTCCATGTGCTGTAAGACCCAGGAGGGGTAGGGAGGAGTGGGGGCTTGTGCTGTTATATTTTCATACCATAGTAGAACACTTATTTCTTTTTTTTCTATAGTTAGCCTGCTTAAAAATGGGTGAGGCAGACAATTTGAAATTCATGATAATTAAGTGGCACTAGAGATAGTTTTTAGAAGCTTCAGCGTGACTCACTGCACAGACCTTGAAGAACAAAAGCAGCATCATTCATTCCTTCTGCTATTTTAAATTACATGGGGGGGGGAAAAGCCTCATCTAGAACCTACTGAAGTGAATGAGATGACTTCATCTTTCTAGGGTGGTTTTGGTTTAATATTTTAGGACCTGCCTACGCCCTCCCCCTGCTCTGAACAGCTGGAGGGAAGCTGAACACATGCTCCCCAGCGTGGCTCCTCTGTGGAACAGACAGGGGAAGTTAACAGTTGGTTAATTCATCATTTGACAGCAAAAGGTTGGTGGAATGATTTACTTGAGAAGACTAATGGGTAGTAGCACACTGCTTGGTGCCAGAAGCTTTGGTGGGTTACAGGTTCATGTGGAGGGCTGGGGGTTTCCAGGTTTTTCACAGAGCTGACCTTTTGGGATGAGTTTCAAGTAATATTTTGCCTTAGATCTCTACTTGTCCATAGCAAGAGATAATTTCTGCAGCTTTTAATGTGTGTTTCTTTCTCATGCTTAAAAAAAAAAAATAAGACTTTTCAACTCTATATTTGTTGAGTGAGGTTCCTTCAGAAATTGGGTGAGATTAAAACAGGGACAGAAAAAAACCCAACAACTTCCTGGGCATGATTTTGAGACTATTGCAGGGTTGCTGCAATACCTGCTGCCATCAAGGCTGTGGGCTTGTGCAAGTGCCTAAATAAAGAGGGAGACTTAGACTACACAGAAGAAATAAATGTTTTACAGTGAGGGTGGTGAGCCCCTGGCCCAGGCTGCCCAGAGAGGTGGTCACTGCCCCATCCCTGGCACCATCCCAGGGGAGGTTGGCCGGGGCTCTGAGCACCCTGCTCTAGCTGGGGATGTCCCTGTCCCTGCAGGGGGTTGGACTGGATGAGCTTTCAAGGCCCCTTCCAACCCAGCCCAGTCTGTGATTCTATGGGATTGTGCTTCTCTCCTCTGCACTGGTCTCTGAGATGCTGAGGTTACCCTGGGAAATGTCCTGCCCTCCAGAAAGCTCACATCTGAGAGAACTGAGCTGCATTTGAAGCCACGGTTCCTCCCCTGTTTCCCCTAAGGAATTCAGCTTGTGCATTCAGAACCACAAAAGGGCTGTAGCTCTGGATTTCCTTTGATGTAAGAGATATTTATTAGTATTACTGGCATGTAAATAGGCTTCCCTGCTCTCGCCTCTAAGGCAGAGGAGATGTTGCTGCCTGAGAGACCCAGAGAAGGGATTTGAATGATTTCCACATGAGAAATCCACTTGGATGGTTGCTGATCTGGAAACAAAGCTGGTTTCTAAATTCTGACTTTATTTTCCACGAGTTTGCTGGTCCTCTGCTCTTAGTGCTTCCAGTTCCTTTGTAAATACAGATTGACATCCATAAACTTTCTGCCTATTAAAGTTGTGCCTTCGTCAGCATCTCCTCCTGCAGGAACTTCCTGTGATAATTTCTAGAAGCTATTCTTTGCCTTCCAGAAGTCTAATCTTAGACAATAAACAAACCCAGACAAATGCTTTCTTTTTCAGTCTGGAAAGGCATAAATAAGTAACCTGTACTTGTTTAAATTGGGCACTGTAAAAATGCTGAGCTTTAAATCATTGTCCCAGTAATTATTATCATCATTGTCGTTATTAGATGACATAAGATTTTATTGCTGATAATTTGGAGGCTTTGAAACATTTATTTGAACTGACTGCTCCTTTGCCTAAGAATAATTGCTTAAATTCCTCTCATGGGCTTTTGCTTATGTAAAAAGATTGTTGACCTTGAAGCTTTTACTTGATTTTGAATTCTTATTCAAATGCAAATACTAATAAGCTGGAGAAAATGATGTAACTTCCTCAGTAGACCTTTTTTTTTGAGTTCTGGGGACCTTGTAAAGAAAAGTCAGGTTTGGTTTGCATGAGGAGACACCCCCAGCCTCTCCTTAATCCCATTTTATTTTAAGAGGGGCTAGGTAAGGTTTGTTTTCTCAGGAACAGCTGCTGCTGATGTTTAAGGGCTTTGACTTCTTTGCACTGTGGTGTTTGATGGACCTCCTGGCAGGTTTTGTTTGGATTATCACGTTCAGGAGAGGGTATGACCAAGGGCAGTACTGTGTGCCTCCTACATACTTCATTTTTCTGCTGTTTTCCAGCTCTTTTCATGCTAGAGATGTTTATGCAGTCCTTACAGTAAGCTTTTCCCCTTACCTTTCTCTGGTGAAGAATAAACATGGGTGTTTGGTGGTTCTTCAACAGTTATACTCTCAAAATTATCAAAAGCAGAAGTGAGCCTTGGTTTTACCTAATGAGCTCTCTGAAACTTTAGATTCTGGGGCTTGTGAGGCAATTTGGTGATTAGCTAGAGCGTCGAAGCAGAGGCAGAGGTTTTCCTGCCCCTCTCACCACCTTGCTGGGTAATTTTTGGCAAGTTACATCTACCTGTCTCAGCATTTGTCTCCCTGTCTGCTCAGAGGGGGTCGTGCCAAGCTTACCTGGTGAACCAGCTTCAGCTGCTGACAAAGCAGTGGGTGCTGTGCTTGTGGTGACTGAGGGTTTAAGTGCCTTGCTTGTCAGAGTCTCACTGAGATACTGAACATCTCCACGTCCTGCTGCAGCTTCCCTTGCTCCTGATGCTCTTCAGGACCTGCTCAGCATGTGCCACCAGTCCCTCTCAGAGGCAGCAGCAGGGGTTCTGCAGGGGTGCTTTGCATCTGGATCCAAATGATATGGGAAGGGAAAGGTGTCATTGACTTTGTCTTCTGTTTTACTTAATTAATATTTTTGTGGGTCCTGAACTTCCAAATTGGTGATTTCTGTAAGGCCAACTCCAATGAGCTTGGTACAAAGACTACACCCTCAAAGCTGCTCTGGAGCCTTGTGCAGAGAGGTGCCACAACTGCCCTGAACACAGGCAGGTGAGAGGCACTGGGCAATAAACCCATGAGGAGAAATGGCTGGATTCCAAGAGAAATGCCTTTTTTTAAAATTATTTTTTAATTTTTTTCTTACATTACAAATGATAAGAAGTTACAGAAGTCTTAAAAATATGGACATAAGAATTTGAGAATTAGTATGGTTATTGACTTGCTGTTGGGTGCAGCAGCCTAAACCACACAGAAAATGTGATCTTTGCTGGAGGATCTCATGGAGGTGTTGAAATAATTAAAACTCAGATGTATTTCCTTGGTAGTGTCCAGTGAGAAGAGTGTTGAAAGGCTCTGCAGCAAACCAGAGAGGTCTGGGCACACAGCTAATCAAAGATTGCTAAAAATAAGCTCCAAGCTGATGTAAATTGTAATACTCCAGATTGTGGGCACCTCTCTGAGAGGAAAGGCTGTGAGCTGAACGTGTCTGTGCTGTGATTATTTCAAGGTGTTTTGTTTCTACAAGACCACTTTTGTTTCCCCTCCCTGTAGATGATGTTGGAAAGGGGAGGTGGCCAGGGGTCTGCTGCAACCAGGGCATTTGGCTAGTCCCTCCCTAACCTTGTGTTGCATGATACAGCCTGGATTTAGGTGATGGACCTATTCAGCTGTGGTAATAACAAAGAATGATTTAGGAAATAAATTAAGAAGAAAAAAAAAAAGAGTTGGATAACAACATATAACTGTGCCAGGCAGTGTAAAAGACTCTGGAGAGCTCCAAAATGTCATGGTTTCATGCAGTGTGCAAATAAGGATGAAATTGAAAATCAGCTATTTTAGGAAAGGTAACTCTTAATTTGCATGGAATAATAATCAAATAATTATCAGGCCACCTTAAACAACAACAGTGAAGGTCACTTGTCTACACAGAAGGACAGGATGTAATGAAGTATAGTTGGCATACATTTTAAAAGTAGAAGTATAATTACCCATGGGATTTGTTAATTTTTATTGTGAATAATCACATTTCTCTTCTACAGAACTGACTTTAGTCTACAAACATCTAAAAACGTTTGACTCTTAGGTGGTTCTGCAGCACTGAACTCCAAGTCTCAGCCTGAAAGTGTTGGAAACTGAGGCATAAATAGGACACAGAGTTTCAGTTGTTTTTCATCAAGCAAGTAAAGATTAATGAGGCCAATGATGAAAAGACTTCTCCTTGTGATGGCTTGTAGGCTTTGGTGGATAAAAGACCAGATGAGTCAAAGTCCTCTCATGCATAATTTAAAGATATTTCCTTTGTTTATGAAAAAGAGGAGAGGACACCTTTGTTCCAGCCAGCTTGGAAGTGCATGGAGTGAACTGCAGGCTGCAGGAGATTGCTTCCAAAGGGTCATTAGTACAGCATGTCAGCAATGAGCACTGCCTGCTTTGGCATTCTCTGCCTAATTCTTCCTTTCTTTCCTATGAAAAGGTTGTAATTTTGGCAGCAACGTAGGAAAAAAATCTATCTGGTCAAGTGTGGTGGGAATCAGCTGAATTTAGTGGTCAAAAAGTGGAGGGCTCCCTGTTTTAGTTGGTTTTGAACAGTGCCACTAGTGTGTTGGACTTCTCAGCCTTAGAATGAAAGCTGGAATAAGCACTAAAACAGTTTTGTCTATGTTAAATGCTTTAAACTGTGTATCCTGTATTAGGCTCAGACAGAAATTGGAGTATTATACCAGTAATATGAACTCTAAGCAGTACATTTTTATCACTATTATTCTTCATATCCATGCCTTGCATGATCTCTTTCACTGGAGTTAATGGCAAATGCTCTTAGGTAATAACAGGGGTGCAGGTTAATTATTCAGTAACTACTGCTAAAGAATGCAATGTTTCCACTCCTGGTACAAAAGGGCTTCATTTTCCAGCATGTCATTAAATATCTTCCCTTAAGAGTCCTGAGAATGAATCACTGCCTCTGATTTAGGACCATCAAAAAGCACAGTGTTTCTGCCTTTATTTAATTGCCTTGTGATTTAATGTTAACAAAATCCACGTCTCTCTGCTCTTATAGTTTAAAATGGAGCTTGTCTGGGTTACATCTGAGCCAGTGGAACCTGGATCTCTGGCCACGCTCCAGGCCCTCGATATTCCTGTAGTGAGGGTCACAAAACTGAGCCCAGAATTTGAGCTGTGGCCTCACCAGTGCTGAGACCAGGGGGATGATCCCTGCCCTGGTCCTGGTGCTGATACAAGCCAGGATACAGGCCCTCGATATTCCTGTAGTGAGGGGCCCAAAACTGAGCCCAGAATTTGAGCTGTGTCCTCACCAGTGCTGAGACCAGGGGGATGATCCCTGCCCTGGTGCTGATACAAGCCAGGATGGTGCTCACTGGGGCACAGTGCTGGGTGGGGAGACACTGTGATGCCTTGGTGGTGAGATTTCACATGGGTGGCCCTCTTGTCACCTTTCCTGGCTGCTGCAGGAGGAATCTGCATCCACAGGGACTCTCCCTGCTTGGAGCATCATTCCTGGCTGGCTTTTGTGCAGGCTAGAAAGCTTTCAAATGGTGCTTTGCTCTGCACCCCCATGGGGGCTATTGGGGCCCTTGAGGGGGTGGGATAACTGGGTGGTGAGCCACGAGAAGTCTTCTGTCACAGAGAGGCCATGGAGGATTTGGGAAGGACGTGTGGGGCAAAGAATTTGGAAATCTGGAAGAGAGAAGATTATTCCCAGCTCAGAAAAATGGACTGGTAAACAGACAGTGTAGCAGCACCTGATAGCAGGGTGTCTGTTTGCTCCATCTGCCCTGGGTGAATTGCTTGGAGCATCATTCCTGGCTGGCTTTTCTGCAGGCTAGAAAGAAGTTTCAGTCTTGGTGGGGCAGGAGGGGCTGTCCCCTGCCCTTCACCCCCCTCTCCTCCCCTTGTATCTCCACGAAATTCAGAGTGACCACAGGCTGCAGGAACACAACAGCCATTCTCTTCCTCAAGGGTCAGGCATTTGTAGCAGTGTTTAATTAATAATAATAATAAATCCTCTCAACCCATCCATCTCCCACAGCTTAGGTGAGCGTTGGCACGGAGACAGAACTGGGGGCACGGGGGTTAATTCACTTGCTCTGGGCTGGGGTTTGAGCTGGGATGGGACCTTCAGTGAGGAACCCCCTCAGCCACACCTAGGGAGTGTTGCAGTCCTGGAGGCAACCACAGCAAGGTCACAAAGGCACCAAAACTGCAGGAGAAATGCACGTCCAGAGCACAA
The DNA here is from genome assembly GCF_000691845.1 of Merops nubicus. Classification (NCBI taxonomy): domain Eukaryota; kingdom Metazoa; phylum Chordata; class Aves; order Coraciiformes; family Meropidae; genus Merops; species Merops nubicus. The sequence continues at coordinate 5,052 of NW_008580787.1, read as the reverse complement.
AGCAATGGAGGGGAAAAGAGAGTGGAAAGGTCTAAGGGTGTACTGTGGGATTTAGCTGCAAAATGACAGATTTTTGCTCCTTGTTCCCCCTCCTCTCCATGAGTGAGGCCAGATCCTCAGGATAGGTGTGGCTGCTGGGCACACACCACCTCCTCCTGCCTCTGGCCTGATTGCAGATTGTGTCTATGATAAGTCTCATCCCAAAATCTGAGCAGCCAAGTGTGTGTTCAGTGTAATCAGCCTGCAGGCTGTAGATCAACAGCATCCTCTGCTTTGTGCAGCTTCTGGAATGAGTCGTGTTTTCCTCTTCATTTGGATGTGTGCATCCTCCAAGCTGAGAAATGGTTTCTCCCTAACTCAATTAAGTGTGGTTCTGTCTGCCTGTAGTGCCACAGCTTAACTCACAGCCCTGCAGTGAGTGTGCTCTAACAACACCTCTGAGTTATTTCTACGTGTTGCAGCCCTGTCTAAAAGAGCTCCAGCCATCAAGGGAATTAGGAATTTCTGCAGAGGGATGAAGGCTTCTTGGGCAGCACTTTTAATAAAGCCTCAGTGCATGGAGCATGCTGGATATCAGCAGAAGACTGAGCTGTGCTCCACCCTGGGTGCTTTGGAGGTCAAGAAACAAGTTGCTCATGGTTCGGGTGGGAACTTTCTGACACAAATTATCACAATCCATCAGAGTGATGGGGAGTGGTGTCAACTGGCATTGACTGTAGCTCAGCCCTCTTCAATACACAGCCCCAAACCTCCCATTGCTGCATCTTGTGAAGGATTATCTTATATCAGCTGCTGATGTCCATTTTCTCATCTGATATTGCAGCCTCTGCTCTACAGCAAGCTATTATCAGAGTGTAAAATTTGCTCAAATTAACATCAGAAGCCCTCTTCCACTTTGGGGGGGCTTTGAAAGCTTGGGTGATATATCAATGACCAACTGTAATTGCTTTCTCTAAAATATGGCTTTCTAAAAGGAGACCTGACTTGGATGTATGTAGTGAATGATTTAATTTATGTAGAAGCAATGGGTCTGAAAAAGGAGGAGGAGGAAAAGTTGTGATATGGAGGCTGAATTCATCTTACATTATGAATAATAGATGACTCACTTGGGAATATTTTTTGCTGGATTTAAATTAAATCTCATCAAATACATGATAATTGGATATATTTATAAACCTGCAAATCCTACACAAGGGGATTTCAGTAATATTGTCAATACTAGAGGTTAACCATGGAACTAGTTAGAATTAATTATTGTGAGAGGTGGTACCTGGCTGCCCATGGTAATTCATCAGAGTAATCCTGCAAACCAAGGTCTTAACAGGCTGTCTTCTCATTATGGATTTGGCTTTTCAATTGTCTTCCAGAAATCAGGAAGTGCTTCTTGGCTCAGTAAATTAAGAACTTCTCACCAGCCTGGTTCAAGGTCCTTCTAGGAGGTTTACTCAAAACAGTGTTACGTTTTCCAGGCACTCCAGAACAGTCAAGTTGGCAAAGACTTGTAAAACTGGCTTCCTAGTCACTGCTATGTCCCACCTAGGTCTCCTGAGGTATGAAGGATTTGAAACTTTTCACATAACCAGGGTTATTTGATGGATTTGGCCAACAAATTCAAATCTTGGTCCTATTTTCTCTCCTGGTCAGAGAAAAACATAGATCTGAAAACTACTCAGTCTTCTGCTCCTGCTATGCACGAGCTGCTGTGGATTTTGCAAGGCTCTTGAAAAATTAATTAGGTTTCATTCATTTGGATTTGATGGTCTTAAAAGTCTTTTCCAACCTAAACAATTCTATGAGAGAGAATAAAAGACTGATCTTGGCTTGCAAGCTCAAGTAACTCATCCTTTTCTCCTACCATTTTGGGTCAAGTCGTGTAGAATTCCTTCTCCATGAAGTGGTACAAGCTGTCTCACTCTTTGCCCCCTTTTGGTTTTTACTGGGGAACAGAGTTATGGTTATTTCAACATGCTCCACAAACCTGTTGAGCTAATCCAGCCTCTCTAGGCTCTGTTTGCCTCATTTGCATGCAGTAAAGCATCTCTCCATTGCTTTCAGGGCCTCAACATTCTCTGCTGATGAAAATAGTTAGGTATATATAATTTTTTCCTACAAATTATCAGCTCATTTAAAAAAAAATGAGCTAATTTTAATCTAATTCTGCATGTGCAACTGTCCGGAGAGTTATTTTCAGCTCCAGTAGTTGCAGTTTGCAATTATTATGCTTCTTTTAAGAAAAGAAAAGTAACAGCTCTATATTTTATGCAAATTACTGGTGATCTTTCAGAACGACTTGTGTTTGGGATAAGTAATAGGAAAAAATAAGAGGCCAAATGGATAGTAATGTGGACTTGAAAAAGCACAGAGGAAGTAGGAACATATGTAAAGATTACCAAAATATTAACATTGGACCACTTAAGCCTGAACATTTCAATTAAAACCAACGTCATTCATGTTGAAGTGAAAGCAACAGTTCCTAACTAACCATGGCTTCTGGCTGTAAAAAGGCCACGTTTTTATTTCATTTACTTAATCACTGTGATTTGTGTGAGCATTCAGACATGTGGGAGATGAGCTGCTGACATCTGTCATCGAGGTCACAGGTTTGAAGTGGGGTGTGAAGAGCCTCAAGCACCTTAATTCCTTCCCAGCAGGGCTTTGTCTTGTGCAAGCACTGCTACTACAGCCATGGCTGAAGGTCATGTCCAATTTCAATAAATCTGATGTTCTTTTTTCATGGAACTTGTGACCAATTTGAATGCTTCAAACTCAGCAGCGTTTTCTCAGTGTAATTACTGGGGAAAAAGCTGGTGACTAGAATATGTGCTTAAGGCTCTCTTAGACATCAGGTTTATTTTTATTTAAAGGCATAAATCAACCTTTCTGTGCCTTATGTGAAGAAGTTCCACTGGTAAATTACTGTGTCGTGGTTTTAATCAGATACATTATTGATCTCAGAAGTGTTGGTTGGGCCAAGGAGCTGCAGGACCCCAGCTGGGGACGTGTGGTGGATGGCACCGTGTGTGTGTGATAAATCTGCTTCCCATGCTGTGCTGGTGTGAAGCTTTCACCTTCAATGTGGGGTTCAGCTTTGGGCTTTGAGGGGCCTGAGTGCGGCCAGGGAAGGGCAGAAAAGCTGGGGAAGGGTCTAGAGCCCAAGTGTGGGGAGGAGCAGCTGAGGGAGCTGGGGGTGCTGAGCCTGGAGCAAAGGAGGCTCAGGGGAGACCTTCTGGCTCGGCACAGCTCCTGACAGGAGCCGGGAGCCAGGGGGGGGTCGGGCTCTGCTCCCAAGGAACAAGGGACAGGACAGGAGGAAAGGGCCTCAAGCTGCACGAGGGGAGGTTGAGGTTGGCCCTGAGGAACAATTTCTTCTCCCTGAGGATTGCCCAGGGCAGTGGTGGAGTCCTCACCCCTGGAGGGGTTCCCAAGCTGTGGAGATGTGGGGTGAGGGACACGGGGCAGTGGGGACCTGGCAGTGCTGTTGGACTTGATGTTCTTAAAGGTTTCTTCCAACCAAATGATTCTATGATTTCTGCAGAGCTGCAGTGGATCGCCTCCTAGGGGCTCCCCAGCCAGGGAGAGTCATCACCTCCAAATGAGGACTAATGCTCCTCCAGATGAGGAGAAATGCTCCTCCAAATGAGCCACACTGTGTTCATGGTGTAGAAAAACCTCCAGAGTGTTCAGCCTAAGCTGTTGTAACTCTCTTAAAAACAGTTGCTGCTTTCTTTGCTCTCTTTTCCTCAGCCCTGGGAACAGGGGGAGAGAGGAGAGCAAAGGAAAGGAATCATGATGCTTGGAAAGAAGGAGAATGAGGCTGAAAAGGCTTTGGGAGATCTGAGACTGCCACGGAGGAACTGGATGCTGAAACCAGGGGTAGGGAATACTTCTGTGCTCTTTGATGAGATTTAAGACCTACTGAAGAGGAGTTTTAAAAATGTTTTCTGTGTAAGCCAAAGATGTTTGATACAGAAGAGGTACTTTCAGAAATTTAATACAGATTGTCAACAGCCTGTCTAGTGTTTGACAAAGGGAGCAGGTTAATCCAGCATGGGGGAGACAGGAATGCATGAGAAGAGCAGCAGTACCCAAGGGGTGATGGAATGCAGCCGTGGGGAGCAGGAGCAGCACTGAAGGGCTTTGCACGGGGATTTCTGGCTTGGCCAAGCCCAGTGTAAGGCTTCTGCCCATCACCTTGTGTGTCCCTCCACTGCATGGCTTGAATTTGTGTCGCTGAGCTTGATTCTCCTGTGTGTTCTGGTGTAAATCAGGAAGGGATGTTGGATAAGTCAGAGTTCTTGGTAGGATGCAGGCAGGGACCAGCACAGTGCTGGGTTTGCATCACTGGGTCGCTGTCTGCAGATATCCAAACCCTGTGGGGATGGGTGTGCAGATGTAAAAGAAACCCTTTTCCCTCTCCCTGGGGCTGGGGCTGCAGGGGCAGGTGATGCAGGGGGCAGGCTGCTGCCTGGCCACCGAGCAGGGGTGTGGTGGCTGCACCCCAGGTATGGGTTTGGGTGCCCTTCACTGCGATGCTCAGTTCACCTCCAAGGGCTTGACAGCCTTCTGTGAGTGCCTTGTTCTCATTTCAGCATCCATAGCCTGGAAACTCAATATCCACCCAGCTCAGCAAGAACAAGGTTTGTTTTTCCTGCACCTAATCCCTGTTGTGAGAGAGCCTTGCAAGGGGTGGCTCAGAGTTTAGAGCAACAGGACTGAGAGTAGGCAGGACCAGCATCCTAAAAACCTGTCATTAAAGGAGAGGACACACAAGGATGTGATCCTGGATGGCACCACTCATCTGAGACCTCTTAATATACTAGAAGTAACTATTAGTACAAATGAGATTCGGAGCTGATGGTTTCTTAATTAGATTTTCGCATTCTGTTGTTAATTAATTGACTGAAATGTTTCAGGGTGTTTTCCCACACCACATCCCTCTCCCTGAGGAGCAGCCCACAGCAGTGAGAGGTAGCATGGATTCATCTTTACAACTGCCACGTGTCATTCCCCCATTGAAGCAGGGATGGAATATTTGTCATCCACCAAATATAG
>NW_008580786.1:0-11363 GCF_000691845.1 Merops nubicus | reverse complement strand
CCAGGCTGCGTGCATTTGCATAGAGGCGCTTATCTTGCATGTAACTCTTCCATGAATAAAATCCCATGGGATGCTGCCTTTGGAACCGAAAGGGTCCACAGTCATGTAAACTGATCCAAAGGTTAATTTGTACTTGCATCTTTCTTTATAGGCTTTTCCCTAAATATTACTGGAGACCTTGGGGCTAAGACTTGAGCTAGTGGTTGCAGCATCTGAACTCAAAACTGTCAAGAACCTTTGTGCTGCCCAAGACAGCTGTCTAATTATGCCTCAGGTCAGAAAAATATAATCTCTAGCATGAATTGGGGCATTTTAAATCAAGAGAGTTCTCATGGTTCCAAATGTGATGGATTTGACAGAACAACTTTATTTTCTTGCTCTGTAACAGATGTGTCAAACTAAGAGGAAGTGATAATGATTTGGTCTTGCATGCCTTTTCTCAGATTGATCAATTCTGAAATAAAAATCTAGGGGAAAAGTATGGAGTTGTACTCGACATTCATATATAAAATATACCCTAAATTGTTAATGGACACTGATATGGTTGTGGAGGGAGAAACGAACTACAAAGTTTTTAGTTGGTAACAAAAAAATAGCTTAAATACTGTAAGACAAACAAACCAACACAAACAAACAAACAAACAAGCTGCCAAACAAACAACCCCCCAACCTTCTTATTTTCAAATCCTTCCCCTGCAGTGCTCTTCTAGAAGGACAGAAACAAGAACACACATATTTGTTAAACCAGCACCAGGATCTGTATTGGGGGATGAAGAAGGGTGGTACCTCTTGCTGGTGCTGTGACAGCTGTACTTGCAGCTGTCCACGTGCTCTGTCAGTGGCTGAGGTCATTGGACTCATTCTCTCCCAGCGTTGCAGTTGGTTGGTCATGGGCTGAGGGGTAAAACCTTGTGCAGTGTGAGTCCTAAGAGTGTCAGACCAAGTTCAAAAATTTGTGAGGAAGGTCCTTAATGACATCTTCCCTTGCTGTAAGGAAGAGTTGTTCGGTGAATGACTTGGACACTGTTTTGTTGGCCTTTTTGCCTTGATGTAGAATTTGGCAAAAATGTCAGAGCTGGTTCCTCTGTCCGCAGTGGTAAGGTGCACTTGAGGTTTATGTTCACACTGGCACTTAAAGAAAAGACCAAGTCATGGCTTGCAGATGCATGCTGTTCATGGTAATTTTTATGGTGTGTGTTTTACTGCCGGCTATCTACTGTCCCAGGGACAATGCAGGTAGAGGGCAGGGAGAGCATGGTTACTACAAGCACAGAGACTTCATCAGAGATTCTTGCAGTGCATTAGATGCTTTCAGGATGCGCTGGGTTTGATGAGTGTGCTTAGACTGTTCTGCACTGCTCTCTTTCCACGACATGGGTCTTGATCTGAGGAAAATTTAATTTCTAAATACCTATGAGTTCATGGAACTTGAAATCAATTAAAAGGATCCAAAATAATCCAAAAAGTCTAAGAAGGTGTTGTACTGGAGTCCTGATGTGACATTTTCTTTTTGAAGTGTGTGTACTTCCTAGCTATAGCCACATATCAAGTATAGACAGAAACATAGCATTTGCAAAACAAGGGAAAGGTATAAATGCTGCTGAAAGAGATTACTGAGATCTGGGGATCATAGCAAATGTAAGGGATGGGCAGAAGAACACGCAGGCCCTTTGGAGGCTGGTTTCCATGATTTTGAATGTCATGAGTTTGGCATGTGAAGGTGTCTGCAGGCTGTAGTGCTGATAATGTGTGCCTTAAAGAGCAGATGAGGAGTCTTCATTGATGTTCTCTCAAGATCCTAGTTCAAATATCTGTTCTCCTGGAACAGGGTGTGTATTATAGACAATTTCAGTGGGTTAGTGGCTTACATAGAGCGTGGTGCATAAGGACGTGTTGAAGCAGCTAAGGCACACTTGAGTGTTCTCAGTTCCTGCCCACAGTGGAGCAGAGGTCTTCTTGAAGAAGAGGTGGGTGTGTGAGCAACTAATCTCCAGGAAGAGCATATGGTAGCTGCATGACTCCTAGTGGGTTCGGGTGCTAGCTTTGTTGTAGTACCCTCTGTCCTGCTTCCAAAACAGGATTAAACAAAGGAGACTGTTTCTTTACTTTTAATTGAACTCTCTGAGAAGCTGGTTTTTGCTCAAGACAAACCTGAAAAGGCTTGTCAGTTGGATCTTAGACCCATCAAGTGTTTTTTTTTTTCCCACACTTAGCTGAAGCTCATTTAACTTGTGACAGTACTTTTATTTTATGTTTGTAAAAGAAACATCAGGGGAAGATTCAGAAATGCATATTTTTTTTTTGGCTAAGCTAAATTCAGGTCTAAGAACCAGTTTTTCTTGTTTCAGTAAAGAATTTCTTGTCTTGGGCTGGGATTTTTTTTTTTCAATATTTCGTGGTTTTTCTTTGTGGTTTGGTGGGATTTTTTTGGTGTGTGTGTGTGTTTGTTTTTTTTTTCCACCCCTCTCTGAAAAGAGCATTCAGTGGCTTACCTTAGTTTGCATCTTCCCTTGGATGCAAAACATGTTAATAACAGGTCTTAAACAGCAATATCCACTCAAAGGCTTCTTCACTCATCCTGGAGCTGGTGTTGGACTGCCTGTGTAAAGCTGGGCAGCACCACTGCAACCTCTGATGGTGCTGGACAGAAACGTGGGATTGGGGGTCCTTGGGATGTGCAGCACCATCAGGAACTTCAACACAGCAAGGGAGTGCATGTCTCTTCCCACCACTCTTGCCTGGGAGTGCTGGAGCCCATTTTGGTGGGGAGGTGCGTGCAATGTGGCTCTGCTCTCCAAATGAGCAGGAGGACTGCTGCTGGGTATGGGGGCGTGGAAGTGTCCCCTCCCACGCTGGTGCCCTGAGGAGAGACGTGGCCATCCAGCAGTTGTGGGTGAGGCCAGGCTCTGCCCCAGGGTGTGGGGCCACTGCTATCCCATGGTGTGCCTCTGGACACCACCTGAGGCATACAACTGGATTCATGATTCTGCCGCAGGACTGGGATGCTGCTGGCAGTGTTAGGGTGACAGATATGTCTAGCAACAGGTGTTTGTGGGATGTGGTGAGTCTTGGGGCCGCCTTGTGGTGTTGCCTCTCAAGATGGATTGCCCCATTCCTGGTGCAGCCCTGTGCTGGCAGGCACCAGGACTGGGTGGTCTTGCTGGCTGCTGGTTGGTAGCGTTGGCTGCAGAAGTGTGACAGAGCTGTGAGTAGGGCGCTGTGACCGTGGGCTGATGTGGCTGTTGCTGAATGCAGTTAAAGTGTCCCTGTTCTGTCCGGACTGAGTGCTTCCACCAACGGCTGCTGGTGGCACCCGTACATCCCGAGGGCATCAGGGGCACTCCTCAGACGGCTTCCTGGGGAGCCTTAGGGTGATCAGTCCTTCCACACTTTCAAGACTTCACACGAATTAACGAAGCAGTATTGGTGATGTGGTTGCAGAGACAGATGGGTATTGTGTGAAAGGAGTGGTAACAGGTCTGTCCCAGTTGCAGATAAAACAGCAGCATCTTGCTTGCTCTGCCTCCATTTGTGGTATTGCTTGAGTGTCCCTTTGGTGAACAGCCGTGGAGCTCTAGTGTGGAGATGAGATCGAGATTTGTTTTCATGGTGGTGCTGGTAAACTTCCTGCAGCGTGGTCACAGAGATAATTCTGCAGGTTCTGGCTTCATTGTTGGGACTGTATCTAAGGTGAATTTAAGAAAATGTTTTGGTTGAACAGGCTTTCCTTTCTGTTTTATCTAAAGGGAAAAACCGCTTAAGAGCCCAATCTGTTGTTCCCATTACTGAGGGAGTTTCTGAATGGGACCTAAATCCATAATTATTTTCACATCCTCATCTATGGGACACAGTGTATTCCAGGTCAGTATCTTGTGTTTCAGATGCGTTTGTCATGATGTGTGGTTTTAAATTTTCGTACACAGAAGTGTTTGATCATAAAAATGTCAGTAAGGTGAAAGGCATTTCTCGGGATCGCTTTGGGGCGTCATGGTAGAATTGACTGAGGAGGACCAGCATTTGCTCAGCTTACAGCAAGCTCTTGCAAAGAGAGATGAAGTGCAGGATTGCTTGGCCAATTGTCTATTGCAAGTCAGTAATGCCTGAGGATGGTGGAGAGGAGGCACTGATTATCTGCCTGCAAGGCCTGCTGGCAATGAGGTTTCCCCATAAACTGTTTAGAGAGAGAGGGAAACATTTTGTGGCCAGCATGGTGACTGCAAGTGTGTAGTCCCCTGTGTCTCCAGAGAGCTGTGTGTTGGAGCAAAATGACAACATACCCTCAGAGAGTGCCTCCTTTTGTGAAGGGTGATGACAGTGGTAGCTAGAAACGTTTTTCCTTATGGACCTAGTTGGGAGGCTGTCCCTCTTGCATTCACGCTGTGTAGTGGTGTGTGTTTACCTCCTTACTTGCAGAAGTACTAAAGCAAAACGTGGAGTTCAAGGCTGCCTCCTGCAAGGAAGCTCTGTGCTCTGGTCTCCATGTGAAATCTGTTTAAGTTTTCTTCAGCTTCTTACTTGCAGACCTTATGGTACTTAAAACTCCCCCATCCTTCCCCACTATTCCAAGGAATTTTACAAAGAAATCAGTAGCTGTCTAGTTATGACAGCAAAATGAAAAAGTCTGTGATGTCTCCATAGCTACCTAAAAAGTACTTGGAAAATGCCAGTGAAAGAAAGTGCCCTACAATTATTCCATACATTCCTTGCATGCAGATTGAAAATCGTTTGCATTAGTTAATCGTTTGCATTGGCTGCACATTTGTCCTGTGAGAAATGTTTGATTACTGCAATAATTTTTTTTTCCTTTAACTCTGTGAAGCTGAAAAAAATTGATTTGCTTTACATAGAAAACTGACCTGAACTCTCAGTAGATGAAGTGATTGCAAATGTACCAGTCTAATTGAGCTTGGTTTCTTCCCTTGTGTTTCATGGAGCATCTGAAAAGAGACAGCTTGTGGCAAATTAGCCAGGGTGAGACTACAGAAAAGATGGAATTATTCCCATTTGAACAGTTCCCAGCATGCAAGCACTTGCTGCTTGGTTTGTACATCATCTGTATCTTGAGTTAGGTGAAAGTAAATAATCTCCAACTGGAAATCTTGTCTTTGATCTTGTCTTTGATGTAAATGATAATTTATTCATTCATCAGTGAAAATACCGCTGAGATACAGTGAACAAAAATTGTTTGCTATGTGTTTGAGTTTCTCGCAACAAATGTCTTGCCCTGTTGTGTTCCCATGAAGAGAAACTGTTTGACATGCTGTCCTGCACTGTCCTGAAAAGTCACTTTGCTCTTGGAGAAACCCATTGCTGGTATGAAAATGCAGTTGTCAAAACATATGTGAGGTCATGCTTGGCATGCATCTGTGCCTTACGCTGCTTCATTCACTTCAGGGCATGGCATAAAAATAACAGGCTGCAGAGTCAGGTCTGCAGCATTTAGGCAGGACTAAGCATATTATCGGCCATCTCTAAATGCAGAAGTAGTTGGAACAAGATGATGTTTCTGTTGGGACTTGCCTTGATACACTGATGTATTGCAGCACCTCTTTCAGAGGGGAGGGACTAAATGGGGTAGGGAAGACACAGCACATGTGGCAATAGTTTAGGATTGACTGTCTGGTCATTTAGGACCATGTATGCAGCTGGTCTGCTGCTGCTAAACTGGGTATTTGCTGTGGTATTGCAGTTAGTTCCTGTTCTTACTAAATGTACTATGTAATTTTTCTATAACTGTGGCAATTAGGGCCTGGCTTCACTATTGCAGGTGGGGAGGAACATTTCCCTTCCTTAGACCCAGATGTGTTCACTTAGCTCCTTCAGGTTGTGCATTTAGGAGCAAAATGGAGGACTGTCTCTGTTTTTCTGTCTTAAAAGGAAGTAATGGGACCCCACTGCCTTTCCTCTGACCCTTACTGGGTTTGCTCCCTGTTTTTGCCCTGAAAACATTCATGGGTAAGATGTTACTTGCCACAAGCAGAGTGAGAAATAAGTGCAATGCATGAAATGCCTCCTTAAGGCAATGAATGCATTTGCTTCTACTCAGCTTTCTGTTGTCCAATTTGCCATGTGTTTTTGGAAAGAAAGAGGTTAATGTGGATGGAGACATGATGGTGGCCCAAGTGGAGATGCCCTTGCTTGTTGTCCTTTTTGTTGTGAGATGGTTAGTGAAGGGAGGAGGATGTTCTGGTACTGACCCCCTGTGTGGAGGGGGCAGTTAGTTCTCTGCTGCCAAAGTCTTTGGGTGTGCAAGTGAGGGGGGACTGAGCTGGGCTGGTGGGGGTAGGGGTGGGATTGTGGGGTGGTGAGAGCTCTGCCAGAGCCAGCTGCCACAGGGCAGGTGAGCCTGATGACTTGAGGAGTCAGAGGGTTGAGGATGCAACAGCACAGTCCAAAATGCTGTTGCTTAACATAAAAGTAACAAAAAAGACACTTCCAGGCTCTGAAGTTTTAGGCTGGAAGTGCTCAGCTGGTGGACCATCCCTGGTATGGAAGGCATCTGTCTTGCAAGCCTATGTTGCAGTGCGGCTGCCTGGCTGGATCCAGCGTCTCCTGTCATGTTGGTCCCTCCTGAATGCAGCAGAGAGGAAGAGTGACCTTGGCAGCCAAAGCATGTGTGGCCTTCAGGTTCCTCCATGACCATGTTGGAGGACATGCTTCTTATGTGTGCTACCACCCGCTGTGGGATCTGTTCTCTAATCACACATCCCTGCCCTCAGCACTGCAGCTCATAAGTCTTCTGCAGGCACACAAGGAAATTCAGAGAGTTGTAATTTATGTGGTGTCCTTTCTTTAATCCTTGTCTAGCTGGTGCTGCAAAGCTTTGAGGTAGAAGTTTTGCCTCCCGTATCTAGAGCCTCATACCTGGATCTAGTTGGTATTTATACAGAAGTGTGAGGGCAGCCAGAGGTTCTGTAGGGTCTGATAGAAGCTATGCATCAAATTAATCCGAATTAAACTGTTATTCATTTTGCGATAAACAAGAGGTTACAGCATGGCCTCAACATGTTGCATAGCTTTGAGGCTATGAAGAATGAAAAGTGAAACCTCCTCTAAAAGTTGGCTGTACTTGTATGGGGCCTGATAAAGTTCTGAGACAAGCCAGCTCACCAGACTCACTTGGGTAGGCATTTGTGAGAAACGAGGCAGATTTATGGGAGAGGACTATGGGTATAGGGAGGCAGAGGGATGCTGGAGATGAAGTCAAGTAGCTAAACAAAACATGGGCTTGCTCCGGATGAATTGGTGGTTGTGGATTTGCCTGCATGGTTCTCCCTACGGAGGGAGAGTGGTCAGGTTGTATGCCCTGCTAAATGGGCCAGACTGGAGCTAGTTTGCCTACATCGTGGCGTTTTGCTGTTGTGGTACGTCTGCTTCCTCCTCATGCTCCACAGTGATGGAGCGTGTGGCAGGGATGTGGAAACGGGAAAACAATCTGGGGCAGCCTTTGAATGGGATGGTAAAAGCCCTGTTCTTGCTGCAGAGCCTCTTGTGGGGGTCAGGGAATGCTGGAGGGTGATTGGTAGCCAAATGGTCAACAGGGAGCTTGGCACTTCTGGAAACAGCAGGAGAACATGTTGCTGGGGCTGGCTGTGGCCCTCATCTCATTTCCACAGCACTGGAGTGAGGGTATGGTGGACTTTCCAGCAGTGATGGCATTAAGGACAGCCTCAGAGACCGAGATGATTTTCCCTGGATGGAGTTGGACTCAGCTCCCAGAGGCACTGGTCTTTGCTGGCTTTGTTTCCACGTGGGCACAATTCTCCCAGTGAGTTTTTAAGGCTTTGTGAAGAACAAAAAGCATACAGAATTTTACAGTCTGTTTTAATCTGGGCTTGAGCACTCGGAGCAGCATGATGCTGTGGAGGGTTTGCAACACAGGGCTGGGAGTTGGGAGGGATGGATGCCACCTAGGAGGTTCAAACTGCAGGTCAGCATGGGATCCCAGTCATGCTTCTCCACAGGGAAGCAGTGCCCACATGGTCTGGCTGCCTTCCTGCCTGTGTAGAGATTGTACTGATCTGGTGGATGTAAATCGAGTAGTGGGTTTTCCGCAGAGATGTGATGTCCAAGGAGAGGCAGTTCCCAAGTGAAAAGCTGGTTCTTAGCTGTGCTCCTGTGCATCAATAGTGCCTGTATTGGAGAGAAGGAGCAGTTCTGTGTTACGGTGTTTGACTCTGGTCAGCTGATCTACCACCCAGTGACACCTCCCTCCCCCTGGGGAATGGAAGTTGGGAAAAGGAAAGGAGGCCCATGAGTTGAAATGGAAATGAGTTTAATAAAATAATAATGACAACCCCCAATATTGATACTAACATAAAGTACACAAAGTTGTACCCAGCTCATGAAGTGGCCATAAGCTGTTGCCCTCCAAGCAGCGAATGCCAGATATCGAGCACTGTGAGCACCATAGCTCCATGGTCACGATAACCAGGAGAGTAGGCCTTGGGAGCAGAATGGTGGGCGAGACCCTCCAGGAAAGGCAGCCGTCAGGAGAAAACTCCCATCCTCATTAGTATTCCAAATTTACAGCGAGCATGATGTTTATGGTATGGCATACTTCTGTTGGCCAGCTTGGGTGAGCTGCCCTGGCTTTCACTCCTCTGAACTTTAGCACCTGGCTAACTGAAAACTGCTGAAGACCTTGATCCCTATGGAGACCTACATACCATGGCTGTCCAGGAATGAAAACAAAGTGTCTTATCAACTTTGATCTCACCAAGTTGGGTGCTTTATTCTTCTCAAAAATGCAGCTTTCTTGAATCAAAAATTGATTCTATGTTTCTGTCCCAGTGAAAACTGGACAATTGTGTACTTTAATTTTTTTATTTTTTTTTTTCAAGAACCCTGCTCAGGAATGAAAAGTGGAGGCAGTATTGCTGATGGTAATGAAGCAAGTTTGTAATGTGAGTCCCTCATTCCTATGGGCTGTATGCTTGGCACCTGGACCATATTAACTAGGTGCCTTTGGATTTGTGGAGAAGAGGCTTCCTCTGGAGACATCCTGTTGTAATTCACAGCTGTGAAGCTGAATGCAGACGCCTGTCAGGCTGTGAAGATTCATGTCCAGCCATGTATATACAGAGGGGGAGAGATGTTGTTTTGGCATCTGCAAAGACAACTTCTTAAAAATAGGCTGAAGCCCATGAACCCAGGAGCAAAAGTAGCTATCCTAAAAGCCTTACTTGATACAACATCTTTCTTGTCCTTTTTCCCCCCCCTTAAGGAATACTTGTTTGGAATATACTCCATGTCTCAGCATTTGCACAGAAGTTGTTTGTGCTTATGCCAGAGCTACTGCTGGGTGGATGGGGCCTGAGTTAGTTCTGTTTGCAGCTCTGTGACCTGTTCCTTCTGAGACTGGGATAAGTTGCCTCCGTCATATTTGCTGTTTTCCTGCTCTCCTGCTTTTTATCTATCTTGCTACTTTTGGATCCCAAGCTCCTATGAGACAGGATTGCCTGTGTTGTGTGTAGAGCCCTTGCTGTGTATGAGGGCACACTGTGCAGCTGAGTTACTGAGGCATGCACTGGTGATCAAGCAGCGTGTGAAGAGGTTGGTATGTTGAAGCCAGAGCTTTGCTGCTGCCTCTGGACGTGTTTTATGTATTTGGTAGGGGCAGAAGCTCACAGGCATGTAGCAGCCTTTGTGCCTGGGCTTCTTTGTTGTTTCCAGTCCTCTCCGTACCTCCATGCTGTCTGTCTCTGGATCTCCTCCCCTCTGTCCTGATTTGAGTTAGAACAGAACTAATTCTTTTCAGTGGTTTTACTTCTCAGCTCAGCCTCTTCTAAGTAACTGCGCTGTTTAAAGTTAACAGCAGATTTTTGCAGACAGTGTCTGCTTCCAGCAGAGATTACACTTGATGTAAATACCTACTACCAAGGACTGGTGTGCAGACCAAGGTCACTGCTAAATCTTCTGTGCCACATTGTGGGTGCAGAAAGTAAAAGGCCGCATCTGCAGGGAGGAGTGGACAGGATGGATGACTCTGAACTGACCAACAAGATATTCCATCCCACATATTCAGTATGAAGCTGAGGGATCACAAGGATCATAATTCATTGTGATTTAAGGCTTATTGGTTTTATTAGATACCTTCATTTTTATGCTTGGGCTCTGTCTTGTTCCCAGCCCCAGTGTTTTTAGGCTCTGTTCCTCAAATCTTGCCACCTTGCACTTGACACACTGCAGGGCTTGGCTCAGAGCCCTGGGCTGTGGGTGCCAGTGGCCTGCTATTAGTAACAGACTGTTGCAGCTGGAGTGAGAGCATCTCATCACAGGACAGGTCCAGGGCTCCTGACAGGACCTTCTTCTGCATGCTACTGTCAGAATATGTGTTGCTCTTTGCCTCTGTTGTTTGCTGCAGTGGTAGAGCTGTTGGGGCTGTTTTGGCCTTTCAGCCCTGCTTCCCACAGAGCCTGCTGGCTATGGTCACACAGGGCTTCAGTCTGAGTGCTGCACAAAGTGCCCTCTGACTAGGCACAGACATGGTTTGCCTGTTAAGACCGTGGGAGTGCTTGAGGAGAAGCTGACACTGGTGACTTTTTAAATTGCTTTGTAGTTGGTCTAAACTCTAAGTGATGGTTTAGAAGGGGAAGATAGTTTTTCATCTTGTAGTTTCTCTCACGAATGGTGTCCCCTGCCTCCATCTCTCCTGTGTCTTACACTACATCCTTGGTGTTTTTCCTGAGAGAAAACCTGGTTTTTTTTCTGTTGTTACAAGATACTGACTGACCCCCCCTTAAAGAATGAGAGAAACTGAAACCTAATGAAGTTTTTCCTGTGAGAATGATTCTAATGGTTTGAAAGCAAACCAGTGAGACACTCCAAGTCAGAAATACAATTTAATAGGGGGAAAAAAAAAAAAGCAAAGGTACAAAGAAAGACCACAGACAGAGTCAGAATACAACCTGACACTCAGTTAGGGTGGTGATAGCAGTCCAGATGAAGCAGTGATCTCGTAGAAAAGATCTGGTAGCTCTTGTCCTCTGGAAATCCAGTGTGTAAGGCCTCCCGTGCTGTCCTGAACCCCAGTTTATATCCAGGTGGGAGCACTTGGCTCCTCCCCCTGGGTGGAGCATCTCACAATGGGTTGATATCAGTCTATGAGTCATGCAGGGGGTCCTTGATGGTCCATTAAACAGAAATAGCTCCTGGGGGGAGCTCTGTATGAGTCATGGGGTGAGGCATGGATGGGCCCATTAACAGGGAGGACTCCTCCTGCTGGGTGGGAAGGTGTTAACATCTCCCAGGACCTCTTTACTTATCTGTTATAGCCTGGGGTGTGAGGTCTGTCCTAGGCAGCTGCTACCCATCATTTTCTTAACAGCCCAAGAGCAATGTGTTGTGGTTTGAGGCTTGGA
>NW_008580785.1:0-43670 GCF_000691845.1 Merops nubicus | reverse complement strand
CAGGTCGTTGATGAAGATATTGAAAAATACATGCTGGGTTTGCAAGTGGCTAAGAATGGGGTTTCAGCAGCCTGACAAAAGTTTCCTTCTTTTCCTGCCAAAATAATGCAATGAAACGTAGAAAGGTAAATGAAACACATGTTAAAATAACAGGTCGTGGGCCACATCCTAGAGTTCCTATTAGTACCCAATAACTTCATAAAACTGGGACCACGTGGATAAGAGCTCACTACAACCTACAGGAAGTCACGGACAGGATTTAGGGCTCCAGATGAGGGAGGAAAAAAAAAGCACAAGAGGCCCACCATCAATGAAACAATAATATGACAAAAGGAAGCCAAGGGAAGAGGGTTTTGTCATGTCTGTCCTCAGTGAATAGTAGCTGAGGAGCCCTCCTTGGCTGAACACACATTCTGAGTTATGGAAGGCTTGTTCCCCTGCCTGTACTCTGAGGGAGGGATGGGGACCCTTCCCCCAGCTGCCCAGCTCTCTGTCCTGCTGAGGAACTTTCAGGGTTGCCTTGAGGCAGATCCAAACTGTGTCTGTGCATGTGAGGCATGGGAGAGACCTCAAGAGGAAAGGAGTCCGCTATGCTACTCATGGATAGACCTCACCTACCCCAGCATGGAACAAGTTGCCATCCAAGCTGCTGTCCAACCTGCCCATACCCTATACTTCATCCTAGAGAAATTAGTGTTTGTCTCACAGGTTACTGAAGTTCATAACCAACCGTGACCAGATGACTTACAACGACTTACAAGGCAACAGGTTGGGTGTCCAGAGCACTCGGGACCCAGGCAGCTGAAGCACAGTCTGGGTTTACTGCTTTTTCTTGCTCTTCCCCAGCTGACTCTTTTCTTTGTCATTATAACGATTTGTTTTCCCTCTCACGTTTCACCCTTTTTATTACACTGAAAATATTTTACTCTATGGCAATTTTAGGATTTTTCTGTTCAAAACTTAGTGTAGCATTCAGTAATTAATTCTCAAGAGTTTATAGTTTTGTCTCAGCAGGGTCATAATATGCAAATGAAGTGTTGTACTAACATTTCAGAAAAGATACAGTTATTAAAGGGAATCTCTTGAAAGTCAAGTCTCTTGGAAGCTTATTCTGTTTGACACTAGTAAAAGGCAAAAGTCCCAGTTAAAATAAAATGACAGTTGTTTATATAAGCAGATTCTAGTTACTTTAATTATTGCTTTTGGCAGGATCCTAGAAGTTTAATCTTTCTTAAACCCTGCAGTAATATCTGCTGGCTAAAGGATTTAGTTTCCCTGAAAAAATATTCAGCCACTGCCTAACCTAAATGCAGCTATACACTAGGACAATGTTACCCAAGATAGTTTCAAGTGGATGAAGTGGAAAGATTAGTCTAATTTAGTAATTCAGTAAGAAACCTGAGGAACATGAGGTACATATTAATCTAGTTTCTTCAGCATAACGATTTAAAAATGCTTTAGGTCTTTGAAGTTAAAAGATCTTATTTATATTTCCTGATGTAGGTCAGTAATTGCAGCACAATTTTCTCAGCCACCTTTTTGGGGGAAGCCAGTTTTATAAGAACAAAAAAGAATATATTCATAATACGGATAGAACAAAGAAAACTGTCTGTCAGTTGGGAAGGAACCATCCCAGCATGCATTAAAGAAGATGTCAGTAGAATTGCAGTTCCACACCTTCAGTGTGTTCTTGAAAACATCACACAAAGTATCAGGAAGCTGCAACGAGCTGTGATTTCCAGGGCCGCCAAGCTGCCTGGTGGATGCAGCTTCACGATGGGGAGGATAAAGTCATTCAATAGCAAAGTGCTATTCAAGCCAACTCCAACACAAATGGTCAAAACCAGCATCAAACGTCAAAAGGAAATTCCTGCTTACTTCAGTGAGATTTCTTCAAAGCTCTAACCTATTATTTGGAAAATCTGTTTTGACTATAGAGTTAGCTGAAATATCTAATTAGTTAAGTTTTCTTGTGCAAGGGAAGACTTAAAGCTATCATTTGTTAGCACCTTTTCTTGCAGCCCTTGAGCACCATCAGGCCTTAACAACATTTCTTATTCTCCTGGCCTTGTGATTCAATACAGCCCAAATAATTTAAGAAAGCCAGTGCTGTGACTCTTTTGGGTTGTTTGGTGATAAAATTCCCTTTGTTTTCTTGTTGCGACTCAAGGTGGACTAAATCTTTACTTCTAGTTCTCATAATCTAAATGAAATACTTTATCTGAGACTTTTAAGAGATTAAGATCATATGTACATTTCAATTCTGTATTATATTTTTACTAGAAGAATGTTTTGGTATTGTAGGGATGATTGAAATGTGAAAAGCAACTCAGAGCATGGTTTCAAATGTAGTTAAAAGTTAAATGAAAGTTTACATAGACTTGAACATATTATCTTAAAATATGAGATAAAAAAAATCTATTTCTGGAAAGATAAAAATCTTTCTGGTGAAAAATTTCACTACTGGCAAGCCTTCAGCTTGCCAAAAAGAATTGATCAGATCTAGTGGTCACACTATTAGGGTATCTGATCATTCAATCAGTGACTACACATAGCCAAGACACAGTCACATGACAATTCTGTTTAGAATCAAAGCAGCTGGTCTATATCCAGCTACATTTTACTGAGATCATGTATCACCACCAAATAAGCATTTTACTGGTTTAATATAAAGAAGTGTGGCATAAGGAAAAATATGAATGACTGCAAACATCATTCCAATGTCATACAAATGACAGTGACCCTCTGTGAGCAGCACTTTACTCCAAGAATAACTTAAACCCCTCCCTCAGTATTATATTACAGAGAATCCTCCTCTTGGAAGAGCCCTTTTTCAGATAAGGTATAAAACTCATGTACTCATCGCTTGTGATAACTGAAGGTTCCCTGATAACATACCTTTTTATTAAAAAGGCAGAAAAAAATAGACACAACCGGATCATATTTCTTCTTAAAATGGGTTTCCATGCTTAAAAAAAAAAAAAAAAAAAAAAAGTAAGTTTCCTTGGAAAAGGTTATTTGAAAATAAAACAGTGCCTAACTATAGCTGTCTTCTAGCGTAAGTAGGCATATATACAGAAAAAAAGTATTTATATTATGTGTACAACACATAATACACTTTTCAGAAGCAGTGATTTCAGCCACATCCAGGAAAAAATAACATTTGGATCAAAATATTAAGTGGATTATAGCTACTGATTTAATTTTTTTTTTTTTTTTCATTTTCCTTTCATCTGCCATTAAGTAAAACTTTTCATAGAGATCTGCTTTTTTCTAGTACATGCTGCCTTAGTGGATGTTTTTGAATCATCTTAGTGAGCTCTGGGAGAGGACACTAAAGCAGTACAAAAAATATGTAATTCACATACAGTTCTGTAACAAGAGTCCACATGCTGTGTCAGAAAAGATGTTGGAGAAACAGGAAAAGACAATGTGTATGGAGGGTAAATGGAATTAATATAATCCATCAAGTTATTTCTTTGACATTAAAAATTGAATCTCACTCATCTCAAAATGCCTTTTGTGCTATGGGATGTAGATATCCTGATAGATGCAAATGTGGTCACAGTAGTATTAGAAAAATAAAGACCTTTTATTTTCTCTCAAAGTTCAAGACCTGAGCAATGCCTGAAAAGGGTGACATGCCTTCAAGCACTGAACTTTTGATATTTTCCTGACTTTAATGCGTACCAACACTTGGAGTTCAAAGCATGGATTTAGTAACCTGAGGGAAAAAAAAAACCACATTAATTTCAACCATGATTACATAACAATGCACAATACAGCATAATTTTTACTTGGGAAACCTTGAAAATGCCTAGCTATCATTTTGTTTTGCTATTTCTTTTGGTGTGAAAATAGATCAGGGAGACAAAAGAGTATTATTCACAATCATCTGAAACAGTTTAAAGTTACCAGACATTTCTGATATGTGTACAAGTGGACATCTGTAGCAGGTAGCAACATGAATGTTTTCAACAACAATACTAGACATTTCCATGCTCAGATTGATGGCTATTCACTCAGCAATCCAGACAAACAGCCATCCCTTTTATCTGGGCCCCTGTGGTAGTACTTTGCACAAGACTGAAGCCAGAGGTGTTTTCTGGCTGGGTGGCAGGTTGGACCTCAGACTATTTTAGGAAAGTTTTAAGGTGACCTGACATTTTAGTCAACCTCAGCTCTGCTATGATTGCGGCCGTGCAGCTGCTCTCACCCAGGTGTAGTGCAGGTCACTGGATTTCTTTTTTTTGTCTTTGCCTTCACCAGATCACTTTTCAGGAAGATGGAATCCCTGATCTACTTTCCAGAGCTTACACAGAGAAGGGCATCAGGGCTCCTCTTTTCCGTGGTGGTGCAGATTATTGTTAAATTGACAAGGCTGCAGAAATAGAATCTAAAAGTAACTGTTCCTACAAATGAAGGTCTGACAAGATGCCAAGGGATCAAGTTTAGATCCCTTATTTCATGAAAAGAAGCCAGATGAAGGGCAGCCACATCTGACTGGAGCCACCAGATATTTCTATAGAAAAGAAAGGAATATGTATCGAAAGTTCAATATTCTTTATCCAGCCCAATCATCAAAAAAAATTTAGGTCTAGAAGAGGTTATTACAGGATAATGAGTGCACCTTAATATCAGTCATGTGCTTAAAATCTCTTAAATATATGAGCAGCTTAGATCATTGAGACAAATGTCACATCACTGAGGTTGTATCTGTGAATTGTCCTTAACTCAGAAAATGTTACTTAGCTCAGACTACAGTAAATACATTTTTTTTTGTATTTCTGAGTTGAGTTTTAAATACTTGATGCTTGGAAAGTGGAAAAAAACCCCAAAGTGTTCTTCCTCACAGTAACTCAAAGAAAGTTTCACTACAGGGGTATGCTATTAAGTCTCCCTTCTGGGCAGGAAAATATTATTGGGAAGGCTCAGAAGAGTGCAGTCTGTTCTCCCAGAAGCACTACACCCAGTATTATCCTTTTTTTTTTTTCCTATGGGTGAAAATCCCTTCCTTCAGAAGAAATCGATGAGAAATGTTTACAAGTAACTGGATACCAATTAGAGTGCTTACCTAATGTAAGAAATGTTCTTAGGTCCTGGATTATAGTCAAGTCCTGGTCTGATCTGAAGTCAATAGAAGTCTTACTGTTGACTTCAAATGCACTAGTTAAAACTTAAAATTCTGTTAAGAACCAATTTCCATTTAAAATATGCTTAACATAGTGTAGTTTCAAAGAGAACAGAAAGTAAACAGTTCGGCTTCCAGCTGGACCACTGACCCTACTGGACACATTAATAGTTATAATTAGGTTCTTCTTTGCTTTTTTGGCAGTGTAATGGGTCTTTGAGGTCCGTATTTCCTCACGGTATTTTTCTCCAAATCACTAAAGACACAGGGCTCTGCTCCAACCTTGCCTTCAGATCTCTCACATAAGACCAATGCTGGTATGCCACACACATTATCCTCTGGCTGTCAGCACCCACCTAGCAGAGGCCCCAGGGTCCCAGACATGGTGGCCAAAATCTGGCTGAGAGCCACTAGCTCTCCATCCTTCCCACAGGTTCTTTAAACTACTCTTGGGCTGGGTGAATAACCTCACTTTGTCCCCTTTTCCTGACAAGTTAAAGGGGTATTTACACTAGTGTGTGCAGTAGAACACAGAAAGATGAGTTGTGGGGAGTGAGATGTTCAGGATGTTCATCAGCACCTTGGAAGTAGATTTCAGTCATTGGCCCTTACCTAGCTAACTATGCATTGCAGTGAAAAAAAAACAGTAAAAAAAATATTTTCTGGTCCCAGAAATAGACTATATTGTACTCTGACAAATACAAGCTAATCTTCTAATGCTTTCTCACATGACAGAGAGTCTAACAGCAAATGTTAGGCTTTAAAGAATTTTTTCTTTATTAGCTGTCTATTCTTGCTTATTATCATACTATCTACATACCTATCATTATTTAGTATTGTTTATTACACTTATCTCAAGCGGATTTAAACTCAAAAAAACCCATAGAAAATTCATATTTCCTCAGATGAAAATCACTGAATACAAAAGTAGGCATTGCAACCTTTTGTTGAAATCTCTTCCTAGTTACTTATGTGTATGGATTATATATACATATATATAGACATAGGATTACAAGCAAATTCTGTTCACTGCATTTTGGGAAGAGAGAAATAAATATCCTTGGCCTTCACATGGCCCTCATGTTTGTATTTTCATGTATCCTACAGCTACAAATGTGTACTGCTTCTTTTTAAAATGTAATGAGTTTTTCTAAATACCTATTTAGAAATATTTAATTTTCATATTGCAAAAAGATAATGTATAATATCATGTTAAAAAGAAAACATACATAAAATGGGATTATACTCCATCTCCATACTTCTTGTACTGCAGAATTATTCTTTCCACAGGTAATAGGCTTTGATAGTAATTTAGGAAGCTATTTATTTTTAATTCTTGAAGAATGAGACAAACTATAAACAGAAAGTTCAAGATTTTTTTTCCCAGTTATTTTCTAACATTTTTGATGAAATAAACCAAAACACTTTAAACTTAATGAATGTCTAGAATATGTTGCTCATGGTTAATTTGAACCATAGCAGGGTGTTTGCCTCAGAATATATTCATATTATGTTCACATCTTATTTTAGTCCTGATATTAAAGGAATACTCTACATAGAACAATAAAAGCTAAGTCTTTGCTTAGAGTTAAAAATGTAAGTTCTTTGCTGGACCAAAGCCACCACGTTTAACACTGAATGTTGTTTGCCAAGACTTCATTCTGCCAAAACGCAGCTTAGCAACAACCAAAAAGTTTTGGTTTAGCAAAGCAAAAAAAAAATTCAGAAATTATTAAGAAGAAGAATTTTCAGAGAAATTATGCCACAGAGCACAGATTAGCCTGGTGAGAAAGTTTTATTCATTGATAGAAGACACAGGTTTAAACTACTTTTCTGATTAGCTTGAAGCAAAGAGTTTTGTCTCAGGTCACTTAGAACTGAAAAAGTATGGACTTTCAGTGTACAGTTTCTAAATTCCAAGTTTGGAATAAGTGCCCTTCCTAGTAGGGTGCGGAGCTTTTGCCCCCTCCCATTCTTTTCTTGAATTTATTCTTTGCTGATATAAAGAGAAATTTCAAGACCAATTTTCTGTGTATGACAGGGAAATACTCCCAATGAAGATCTACCCAGCAACTTGCAAGGCTCAGCCCACAGTGAGAACAGGACCTCTAATAGGCAAACCACCCTAGAAACCTTGCAATACTATAAAGTAAATACTACGATAAATATACATAAAAAAAAAACCAACACCTTGTTTTATTGTTTATTAAGAAACTGCTTTGCTTCAACCTTTCTTTTCCTTCTACAGTGAAAGACAGACTTGTGTGAAGAAGGTAAAGGAGATCACTGAGTGGTCCACAAGTCAGTCTAAAGTATATGTGAGACTTTCTATAGAATTTTGAAATAATTTCAGCTAAACAGATTTTAAAGTCATAATATACAGGACCACTCTGAAATATCTTTATCATACCAGGGCATAAAGTCTTCAGCAAGATGTTTTCTTTGGAGTTCAGTTATTTAAGCCTAAAAATTTCAGTTAAAGAATATTGGATGCCACTTCACTTCCCTTTTCTCAGAGCAGACACAACTGGTGACAAGAATGCCAGTCTCACTGGCAGTGAATAAGATAAGGAAAGTTTGCAGCTCATTGAAAATATTGAAAAAGACTTACTTAATCCATTTTAGATGGAAATCACATTAAAGATACAAAAAAAAAAAAAAAAACAAAACAACAAAAAACTCAGAACATTTTTGTCCTGGTTTGAGTTAAAACAGAACTCGTTCTGTTCAGTGACTTTACTTTTTGGCTCGGTGTCTTCTAAGTAACTGCATTTTTTGAAGTTATCGACGTATTTTCACAGACAGTGTCTGCTTCTAGCACTGATAATGCTCAATGTTTATAGTTTCTACTAAGGATTGATGTGCAGAAAGGATCTTACTCATATTTGCTCCTGTGCAGACCAAGGTCACTTCTAAATCTTGTGTGCCATGTTGGGGATGCAGAAAGTAAAAGGCTGCACCTGCAGGGAGGAGTGGACAGGATGGGTGACCCTAAACAGACCAACAAGATATTCCATCCCATATACAACATATTCAGTATAAAGCTGAGGGATAACAAGGATCAAGCTTTCTCCTTCAATGGCCAGTGTCCAAGGAGGCCTTCAATCCCAATCCATGGGTTTCTGAATACAGTGCTAGAATCCAGCTTCTGAATCCAGTTCCTGTCTGCCTCTGAGTTCAACCTGGGACTTCCCCAGGGCCTGCTCCACAGCATCACTGGTGATGCTGATTGCTATCGGGGATTTGGTTTGATATTAGTTTTGTATACATTTATTTCATCTTATTATTTTCATTAAAGCTGTTTTAGTTTTCTTTTCCGATCCATAGGACTCTCTCCCTTATTCTGTTTCTCTTTGCCTTCCAGGAGGGGAGATGGGCTAACAGAGAGGATCTGTCATTTGTTTGTTGGCTGGCCCAGCTCTAAACCTTGGCAATTTTTTACAAACCAGAAAACCACTTTCAAGTACCTCCAATTTTAGCTTATTTCTTGTTAAAATATTTTAGGAAGTCAAGAAAATATTTCAGTAAAAACCCACCAACATCTTCAAACATTTCAAGTTCAAAGGTGTGCTATAGTTGAAATCACTTACCAGAATCGATTTAACTGTTTTGCAGAAAAGAGATTGGAAGATTCAGACCATGTTGCTCTTTTCAGGTGTAATTTCTAGATGGCCACTGGTAGCTCTAAGTCATAAAATTTAATGATGATATTGAGTAAACCTATTTTATACAGTTATTTTTTACAAGAAGTTGGCATTTAGTGGACAGAAACAGCAGCAAAGCAATATTGTGGCTTGACACTGTTTTGGTTGTAGTGATGATGTGGAAGGAAGTGGGTGTTAGGTTCCCTTGGTAACAAACAGAGGATAAATGACACGCTCTGAATCACCAGTGAATCATTAACAGAGTTCTGCTTCTGATTTTTGTCTTTTATTTCCATATTCTAGAAGTAACAATAATTCTAAAATGATGGATGAAGCTGAATGCTTCACAACATTCACAAGTGTGTGGTAAGGGTTAGATTGTTATTAGACCTCCTAACACTGTAAAACCAGGAAGTTTTAACAAACAACATTTACTGTTTCTTTCAACTAAAGTAATTTAGAGTTAAAGGCTGTCCAGGTTCTTTGTAGAACAACAGAGGATGAGGGTGGGATTATGAACTCCCAGTGGCCAGCAGCAGAACTACTAAATTCAGCACAGTTCAGGGAGGTCTGGATTTTGCTCACAGAGTTTACAAGAACTCATGCCCTGTAAGCAGATACTGTGCTACACACTGTGCTGGAAAATGAACTACACTATCTTTTACTGTGAATAACTATACTAATTTTGATAACCAATCACAATAAAGTGATAACATTATGGTAATTTGAACTGTTGGGAGCTCCCTCAAACTCAAGACATGATGCCACAAGTGCAAGTAAGAAATAGCAGGCTGTTAAAGAGAACAAGGAGATCATCTACTTAGACTCCGTGTGTGCATGAATAGTTGTTATCATCAATATTAGCATTTAAATTGATTTAAATAAAAGTTGCAAAAGCAATATCAGAGTTCAGACTGTCACTTTTGAATGGGTTTAATTATAGAAATAGAAATATTTACTATAAAGGTATACATAAAATTTATTCTGCATTGAATCTTAACTCTTGTGGGAGTTCATTCAGTAGGATCTGGACCAGATGAAGGTCTAGGTTCTGGTGCCTTGACACACCAGTTGGAATTGCACAGCGACCAGATCTGCCCTGTCAGAAGCTTTTCTCTCCACTGGTTTTGTCTGCTCAGTGATCTATGATAACCTGCACTCATTGAGTAGGCAGGACCAGAAGGAGCCTGGGAAAGTTTTAGTACAGCAAGTGCAGAAATTTATTCTATATTTTTCCATCTTAACCTATCTAGTTGTTAATATTTACAGTAATATTTGGATATTTATTGCAAGCTGTATTTACTTCAGTTTTGTTTTTTCTTATTAAGTGATAGCATTGAATTAGCAATAGTCTAGTAATATAATATAACCTACGCAGGCCTTTCTGATGGCTGTCACATTCCAACGCTCTTGAGCTTATAGAATAGTTCAGTTAGGGTAAGGAAATGATGCTGATAGAAAAGTGCTCCAGGATTACCTAAGGCTATGACATAGTGACAATGTAATAACTATGATGAAAATTGTGTGCCTTATAGACTCTCAACTTCATATGCTCTTTGTACACTCTCACATTTCCACTGAAATGTTTCCTCAGAAGAGAAGCATCATGCTGCATGCGGGACTGATTAATTTATTTATTTTTTTTTAATCGTCTAAGCTTTAAGAACCCCTTTGTGAAATGTTTAACTCTGGTTAAAACAAAATTAACAAATGCAAAACTGGTTCTGGCTGCCATCCCAGGGCACAATATAGAGCAGGTTTAAATTAGTGCATAGGCTATTATATTCTGAACACCAACCACCACTACTTTTCTTGACTTTTAAATTTTCTGGTCATGTTTTGAATTACAGAGGCAAATTCAACTGTGAAAGATCTTGTTGGGTAATTCCATACCCTTTTCTTTCTAAGCTGAATTCAATCATAGAAGTTTGCTTCCAGCAAAAGCTTTCAAAGCAAGGACACAGTCTTCCTAACTATTACTCTCTTTCTGTTTTATGAAACTGTACACACATCCTACCAACTTGCAAATCAAAGTTTTTAAGAAAATAAGAATTTTTTAAGGTCTTTATTTGGAGCTAAGTAGCTCCTTCTTTCATATCTATTGCATTGAACAGTGGCTAATAAATCTCTCTGCAGATCCAGAGGTGAAAATTGAAGCCAAAAGCTTCCCTGTAATCCCACCTCTAAATGTGTACTTGAATGTTGAAGTTGTGCAATTAAAAAGCATCATGCCAGTTTGTGCTGCAGTCAGTAGCAATTAGTAGTGAATATTAACATGAGAACATAATAAACTAGTGGCCCAACAAGACTGAGATTGACATTGACCTTGACTTGATAAAAGGTTCTGATTTTTGTACTGTCAGACCTCAGAATAAAGCTGGCATAACCACAAGGACAACTGAATGCCATAATTCTCCATCAGTAAAGGCCCAGACATCTCTGTGCTTGAAATCACGGGGCATAGATGCAGTTGACTCAAAGGCTGAGTAAGGAAGGCTGACTGTAGTCAGCTGACTAAGCTTTTGCTGACTCCTGACATATATTGCCAGCTACTCAGCATAGTTTTATGTACACCACCAGCTTCATGTATCTTGGAGATTACACCAATGCAGCTTAATCAGGTGCATGGACTGCTGAGCTTAGTCCTCCCAAGTGTAGGTAATTCCTCCATGTGCTATAGTTATCTCCTAAATCTTCACAGAGCAGAACCCTGATTAAAAAGTGAATGCCTGTTCGTTCTGAAGCTTCCATCTCTTTTTCTATCAGTAGCAGTATCCCAAGGGCTAAATTTGCCAAAGTACTTGAGGTGTAAGAACTGTTGCATATTGGCTGAGTAACAATAAAAGATAGATTTAGCCTTGTCAAAAGAAAACGAGGCCAGTTGGCCCATGAATAAATTGATCTGTCTAACATTTTTTAGTTCCTTTTACCCTCAGTAGAAGAGCTAGATATCTATCTAAAATTAAATGGAGAAGATTCAATAAATTGCCTGTGCATGCAAAGAGATAGAAAGCATCTATAGTAGATGGACTGAGTTTTTGTCTCCTGGTCTCTAGATATGTCTCCCTTTGTGTACTGATTGTACAGAAAACGAAGGGCTTGTGTTGGTGGACTTCCCTTTCCTGGGGCAAGGTGAATAAAACTATGGCAAGGCAGCACTAAAATGAAACTCTGAGTTAGGAGACTGATTCACAGTAAAGATTTTTGCTGAACCTGCATACATTTGGTGGAAGTGATTGTCACTGTCTATGCCACTGTGCTGGCAGCCCATCTGAACAAAGCTGGGGGGCACATGGCGGCCCCAGTCTGTACCACAATGGCTTCTCTGACTCTGGATCAATGGTGAGAAAAATTCTGTAAGTTTTGATGAATGAACCCAAACACACATATTCAGCATTTACATGTTTTCAAATATAGTAAGTGCTTATACTGATATTTAAATTTCACAAGTACAATTTCACAGACTAATCTGATCCATCTCCAAAACAGATGTAGGCTTTCCTTTGTGTTATGGCGCAATATTTTTTTTTCTCTTTTTTTTTTGGCTTCTACTTCCTTAGTTAAGGAGCAAAATAAAAAGACTACCTTGGGAGTTTAGGAAGTTATTAAGAAGAGCAACTTATTCAGAAAAGGAACTTCTTGTTTCACGTGGATTTCAGACTCAGACAGAGGTTTCTTTTTTTCTTTTTTTTTTTTTTTTTTTCATCTGCAACATACACTCGGGCTCTGTCATATCTTTACCTTCTAAATTTGTTTGTTTGTATATACAGGATGCACATCTGCTATGTATTTGACTTTCATTGTTTTCTTTTTAATATTCTTGATCCCTGGAACCACCTGTACTCAGAAGGGTCCCCTGGAGTCAAGTGCAGCCCCATGCCCAGGTTCACCAGGAAGCAATCCAGTCCATAAGAGGCTTCAACTCTGGAGCCACTGAGATCTACGACATACCTTTCCTGTCGGTACTTGAAATTTTAGGGAAAATTACAGAGGAATGTGTAGCAGAGTGACCAACTTTCAGATATATCCATGAAAACCAAATGAAGTGCTTTACTGTTCAATGTTCCCAGATTCGGTTACACTTACTCTGTCATCTGATCACTAGCTCTTTCCCATCCCGTTCTTTTCTTTAGCTTCATCTTACACTTTGATTCTTACCCTCTTTTGTTCAACATCCTTCCATACTGGTTTGTTGTTTTTTTTTTCTGTTTGCTTTAGTCCTTCCTAGTCCACCAGGGAAGCTAACATGAAACTGCTGCCTTCATACAGCTCAGGTATATAATTATTTTACCACTTCCTCCACCTTGGGTCTTCCCTTTCTATTTGCTTGGTAAGCTTTACAGGAAACATATGTCTCTGTTTGTATAGATGCTAGACAAAATGATGCAGGGCTTTGCTTTTTATTGGCCCTCAGTTAATGACCAGATGAGAGTCAGACACAGTGTAATTACACCAGCATGCCAAAGTACGACACAGCAGCAGAGACAAAGCAGGTCTTTGCATGAGGGATTTTAGCCCGTGACGTGCCTAAAGGAAACCAACTTAGTGGTGTAATTCTATCAATTATGAACTAGTTATGTTGTACTTGTATTTACTCTCATCTTTTAAATGCTTGATGTTAGTAGATCCTGATTTTTTTGGGGGGGTGAAGGGGATTTTAGATTACTCCTGTACCAAACCACATTAGGGTTCATTGCCTTACTTTCATTTCTTAACATTATTTACTGAAGAAAGGAGACAAATCTTTTGGCCAACGTTTTTTGAAATTTGCTTATGTTTTGAAAAGTTGTGAATGTAATAAATGAACCCAGATGTCTGAGGAAACAGTGTTTCACATACCTGCCACAGGATTTATCAGGGAAATAGTTAATAAGGATTAGTTTTGTATAGAAAATGTAGCCCTTGAATGACACTTGCCACAATACTCCACTGAGCTTTTGAGAAACTGTAGGGCTTGATTGCAGCAGTGGGATGTTAGGGTGTAAGAAGAGAGACTGAGGACAGAAATGTGGCTGGAAGAAAGGCTGCAGGAAAAGGTGGAGGTGATCTCTGGGAAGTCACCTGTTGATTATACAGATGCTATGCTGCCTGTCACATTAAAATTAAAATAAATGGCAAAGAATTAAAAGAAAAAAAAAAGAGGAGGAGTAGCATTTCCTTTACTCCTGTGAAACAATAAAAGCAGTTACTCGAGCCATGCTTTAATGTGAGTTTTTTCAGTGTGAACAGAATTATCTGCATTGACTTCTTGTCTCTGGAGTGAAGAAGCACAAAGGCAAAAAAACCTGGGGGCAGCAGCTGGGCCCACCCAGTGTCTGCACTGAGCTGTCCGTAGGTACCTCCTGAGCTTCACTGAGAAGTCTCAGACCGGCTTGTGTAGTGAAATGGTAAATTTTAGTTTCTACTTGTTTTCTTTTTACCTACCTGTTGAGTTATACCTTTTGAGATGTGAAAGAAAACAGAGGAATTGAAAAGATTTTTTTTTAAGTCAGAGAGTTGGGGGCGGGGGGGTTGTTGCAGAGGGGTTTAAAACAACGTGATCTCTTACTGGGAGACTGTCACTGATGACAATTTTGAAATATCTAGAAATAATTTTTTCTTCTTTTTCATTTCCCCCATGAGGCACTGTACATTTGTGTCCCTTGGATACGTTTGTAAAGCTTGTTATGTTTTATTATTTGTTCCCATTTTTTATATTTCCCCTTCAGGGAGAAAAAACCTTCTTTTCAAGTGAAGAGTCAGTCTTAAAACAACACGAACAAAAAGCAGGTGGACTCCTTATTTTAGATAAAAGGATATATTCTTGAAAGTAATTTGGTTTGTCTGTTTCTGTTGCTCATGTCAAGACCTATTTACTTCACCTGCAGGAGTAATCTGATTTCAGTTACTTCTACATTTTGGGTTAAAATTCTATCAAAAGACAAAAGCACATAATGTCTACTACAATTTGCACCTCAAACTTTGTAATAGGCTCAATAAACCATAGTGTGGATGTGTTCAGATTTCAAATTTTTATATCCCTGAGGACAAATGTTTCAAATTTTCTTCCTAAATTAAGAAGAATATATTTATAAAATAGCTAATTAAAACAAAATATATCCATAAAGTTTTCTCTTAAGGATGAGGATTGATTACTTCTATTTTGGAAGATTGTAAAGACATGGTCATTATTTTGGGGTTCTTATCCTTAAGCAAAATGAGATATTTTGATATTTTTTTACTTCAGTGGAAATATCCTCTGTTAATATAAAATATAGATAGTAACTTTCTCATCACAACACATCAAATAGATGACCTGATCAATTAATTGTTGCAAATAGTATGTATGTCACTGGGAAATAAATTTCTGTGATGTTTTCTTTAGCCGTGAGTGCACAGAACATCCTCTGTGCACAGAATCTCCTGCTTCTTAACATTCTGGAGACTCTGCAGACAAATTACCTGCCTTTCATCTTTCTGCTTGGGGGGAGGGAGGGGAGAGAGATTACTAGAGAAAAAATGGCTTAGTAAGAGTGTTTGTGTAATAGAGTTGGAATGTGAGACAAAGATAACAATTTCAGGAAGAAACACTTAAAAGTCCAGAATAGAAAAGGAAGATGAGAAGAAAAGTTATGCCTTCTTTTACACTTACCTTTAAAATTTCTCCCCCACCTTATAAAATTCTTTTGGTTTTATTTAATAACATATACTACTTAATAAATGTACTACTGTTACTATTAACATTCTGATGGATGAACAAGTCTTAGGGAAGAATTTTAGGTTGCCTGGAGAAGAAGGAAGGGAACCTACTAATCTGTTGTCTTCCTTCTTTTGAAGCAATGTTAGGAAGTAATGCTCCAGTAAATTAGAGAAGCATGCAAATACAGCATAGGATCTTGTTCCTCTACCTTGATACAAACAGGACTAGTCTTCTTATGAGACATATTATATAAGGCATTTCATAATTAAAGTAGAACTGCCTGAATCATGCCCCAAAGAAGATCTGGAAGCTTAATTTCACTTCATCCATTTCAGGACCTGCTTAACCTTGAATATGACATTTTTAGACTCAACATTTTGGAACACTTCAGAATTTTCAGATCTGACACCCCAGTCCCCTCGCCCCCTACCCCCCACGCTTCCCCCCCAGCACTTTCAGCATTTCAGAACATTTACTTGCAGTGGCTGTCCTGGAGAAACAGGGAAATTGATCTCCTCTTTGACGTTCCTGTGGGTGGAAAGCTGCTTCATCGAAGTCTTGCAGGAAAATCTGAGAAGTCTGATATGCTCAAGTATGCAGCTATGTCTGATATTGGTTAATAGTGCCATAGGAAGTGGGTAGTA
The DNA here is from genome assembly GCF_000691845.1 of Merops nubicus. Classification (NCBI taxonomy): domain Eukaryota; kingdom Metazoa; phylum Chordata; class Aves; order Coraciiformes; family Meropidae; genus Merops; species Merops nubicus. The sequence continues at coordinate 27,572 of NW_008580785.1, read as the reverse complement.
CTGGGCACTTCAAAATGAGGAGAATTGAACCTGAGGTCCAGAATCTGTGTCCTACGCACAAGGCTGCAGCTGTAGCCTGAGACGCTGCTCTAGCAGTTGAAGCTGATTCATCTGTGCTGCCAAGAATGGAGGTGTTGTAGGATAAAAAGCCAAGCAGGTAAAAGAGAGACTAGTCTAGCAGTTGGACTATCCTGCTAAGGGATATAATGAAATTCCGTGACCAGGATTATGTGTGCATTAATATTAGATCACCACTGAATAAAATCAAAACTAGTCCTGGAAGTAGGGGCTACAATCCCATCCTTTTGCTGAAGCTACATCTGAAATAAGCATATGAATTAGAATGATTTCCATCACTCTTGGTTTCTTAACAACTATGTTATTTGAAATCTTAAACAAATGCTATAAACACATGTAAATATATATATATAAACACGTGTGAATATACACATAGTAGTTTTCTAACTTCACCTGCTAAACCATTAAGTCTTAACTGGTTAAAACAGGAGACAGTCTAATTTCTCTGTGCCTTATATTGCTTCAGCTACTTCATGTTTTCTTGATAAAACACTTGTGAGAAACCCATGGTTTGCTTGTGTATCAGAACTATATTGCTAGTTACTTGTATTATCTGGTGATGTTTCATTTTGTCTGTCAGATGTCAGCATACCTTACTTCTGTTGTTCTTTTTTACTAAAAGAAATAATCAAAACCCTCAAAAGTTACTTAAAATCACTTGTCTGAATTATTAAGAAATGCAGTTCCACAATATCACAGGACTTCCCAGATGCTCTTTCTTCAAATACTTTGTCCTGAAGTTTCTTTAATGCTTTTCCCAGAAAGTTATTCATGACAGTTCATTAATTATGAAAGATGTTAACTCAATGACTGCACCAAAAATCTGTTTTTCTCTTCTCACCATAGCTTGAAGGAAATATCATTGCCAAGGCACTGTCTATAATACTGATCTCCTATTAGTAGCGTACATGTAACCTTTTCATAACTGATAGTTTAAAGCCTAGGAAAGTGTTTTGTTTTCTTTGTTTTTTTTTAACATTTTAATTAGACCTGATTTCATTTAAACAGACTACATCTTTAATTGCATGAATAATTGTAGGACATTTAAGGTTAAATATTAATTTCACTAAAAATGAAAAATCTCTGGCTGTAGGGTGGCTGGCATTTTGCTCTATTCACACATAAGTTTCTTGCTGATATTGCTCATTAGGCTTTTTATTTTTACTGAGTTTTGCCCTGTAACAATCTGAATAATACTACACTGGAAGTAACGTGCTTTTGTGAGCTTGATGAACAGATTATCCCAGTGTAAGGAAGTAAATGGGAATATGTCAGAATTAGCTTCAGATATATTTTCCTGGTATCATCAAGAACATGTTTAGAGAAAAATCTTGTGTTTATATAGAGATGGTAAGTGGAGCAGTTCATATTCTTAGTTATGTTGTGCCCTCTGGCAAGCCTGACAGGAGAGTGATGTGCTTGTTTTGTGAGGAGAAACCTCCTCCACATTCCAGCTTGAGCATATCTATTGTTTTCAGACATAAACAGATGTGTTCCTTACCTAAGGGAAGCTCTGAAAAATATGGAAGTAAAACAGAAGAAACTGATGTGAAACCACAACAGTATTTGACCTGTCTGCATTCATTAATAATTCCAACTTTAGCTGAAGGCAGAGGTCTGCTGTGTTCTGTTTTATTTCTTTGCTAGGTTTCTGCCCTGCAGTATGTAAGAATAATAAAGGATATAAGTATTAACTTTGTGGTTTTAATTTTAATTAGGATTTTGTTAAATACATATATGCTTGTTGTGTCATTCCTAATAATTAAAGCCAGATAATTCATACTTGCTTAACAAGAGCTGGGGAAAGGAGAGTAACCATATTGTTTGTTCTGCCAAATCACCCTTTAATATGCAGGCCAAAATCTCGAAATTTGTGATGAGACCAAACTGTATGCGCAAAACAGGACTTTTCCTAATATTTCTGATAGAGTGGATGAATTTTATTAGCATGCTTTTCTGCATATTGCTAACAAAAAAATATGTATTTGTCAACCCTTGGATTTTTTTCTTCTATATATTTATTTTCTGCAACATGCTGATCTTTCTTTTCTAACCTTAAGCCAATGTCTGTAGGACATTCAGACATGTTAGACTTTATCTGCCTGTATGAGGTGAAATGATAACCCACAAGTGGGTCAGGTTTACAAATCCTTCATGAAGGCACGGCACGCCAAACTTCTGTAGCTAATGGGTATGCACCTCCTTCCTTGAGTGCTGTCTCTCTCTTGTCACTCACCTATGCCACAGTTACATCATAGACTGTGTGATGAAATTTAAAAAAATGCCAATATTGAGTAACTACTACTTCTACTGGGTAAAAGTACTGTGTGTTGGAGAAGGATGGCAGGATGAGCGTATCAGCAACAAGGAAGAAAGGGCAGTGTTGAACATAGTGCAAGCACAAAGGAAGAGGAAAAATACTGGAGCACAGCTGTAGAACCCTCAGCACAGCACCCTCCTGGAGCAAGGTCTAGGAGCGCTGGTAAAGCAGCACATGCCAGCACAGCACTGACCAATCCAGCATCTCACCAGCACATCATGCAGTGCTGGTGGTGGTGTTGCCTTTGCTACCTGTGTCATCAGACGCAGCCGGCCGGGATTAGAGACCTCCCTCCAAGGTTACATACAGTTGCAGAATTAGCAGCTCAGATGAAGCAAACCTTATTTGAAAGAAAATATGCCTGGAAACTCAGATTTTTAAATTATTATATTTTAATCCATGGATACCAGATGGTCAGAATAGAAACTGGTTGTGACTCCCTAGACTTGGAATGATGAAACTGTAGTGCTACAAGAAGATGAGAATAAGGATCTAGAAAATGGTATGGCAAAAAGTGCTGGAAGTATTCAAAAAATGGAAATGAACTTTATTTTTAAATCTTGTAAATTTCAAAGTATTCAGTTTGAGCATTTAAGTATAACTCGTATCTTACATCCATAAAACTCAGTGAGACATAAAGTATTCATAAGTAAACTGTAAAGTTCAGTTTGTTCATAGAGCTAACAAGATTTCCTGTAGAAATTCTTAAGAATTATTGTTATCGTGATAGGCTGCTATCTTTGTTCTTTATTTGTTATTTCTGAATGTGCATCATATTAAAACCTTGGTTTCCATGCTACTGCAGTGTGATTCATATCTTGTGGTTAAAAAGACTGGCTTTTGTTTCCAAAATTTCTGCTGTGAGAAAACATCTGCTGACATGTAGATAGTTTGTGGTGTGTGGATGAAATATGTATTCTTTATAATTTCCTATAGTAAGAATAGATTCATCACAAGACGTGACAACACTTCACACAGTTGCAGTCAAGTTGGCACACCATCCACGAATTGTATGATCAAAATATTTTCTATTTAGAAAGAAAGGTTTCATGTGATACTTGCACATATATGGTTTGCATAACTTACAATAACTTACATTACTCTTGTTGCAGGACAGACTATTTCTGTCACTTCAAATAATATAATAAAAATTATTATTCCATAAAATACAACCAGTTCTATTATATAGAGTAGAAGCTCCCTACAATACTAAGAAACACTTGTTCAACTGGAAATCCAGCTTTAACTTCAAAGAGCAGAGAGTTTTTCCTACTCAGATGCAGTTTATTTGGCTATCATGGGAGCAGTCTAACATGTTACCATGTGAGTATTCACTGACAGGAGCTACCTATTGCTGGTGGCCTCTCCCAAGCTTCCAAGTAGGGTTCATATGTGTAGACCAGAAATCCATGTTTTTACACCTCTATGCTTCTCTATCCTCTTTTTCAACTGAGGACAGCTCCCAGAAGAAGAAGACCCCCCAAACTTTCCATTAATCCTACCCATCTCAATACTTGATGGCTTGAGCAATTCTGTTAGATAAGAAATGCAACATCTTTCACCTCTTATTTCCAATCTCAAAGCAGCCCAGGCCTGCATGACTTGCAGATTGCTTAGAAGTGCACCTGTGCCACCGGGAGAGACAGCAATAGCTCTTCATTGCTCTGTTCATACCTAAAAAAGAATTGTTTCATTGCAACCAGGAAAATTAGTACCACAGGTCAACACTACCTATCTGGAAAAAAAATATTACTGTTTACACTCAGAGTGATGGATGCAGATGGACTTCCTGGAATTCTGTGGCTGAGACAACACTGCCATTATGTATTGTAATGTGGAAGGGAACTGGAACTCCACAAAGTGTAGATTGTGGAATCTGTGAAAACTCTCATGCCACAAAAACTGGCATGAGAGTTTTCATAGATTCATAGAATTACTTAGGTTGAAAAAGCTCTTTAAGATCAAGTCCAAATGTAAAGCTAACACTGCTGAGTCCACCACTGAACCACATCCTTAAAAAACCCTAATATTATGTGATGGACAGGCAACTTGTATGGATTTTGAAATTCAGGCTGCCTTAATTGGATCACTGTATAATTGTGCATCTTCAGCAACTTCAAAATATTTGTATTTAGTGAAAACACAGGTCATGAAATCATCAATACACGGTTGTCTAGCACTTTTTAGAAGTCATATAAGGAAGATTTTTAAAAAGACAAAACTCATGGCTTTTTGTGTGTGTGTGTCACAGTATTTTATATCACCTGCTCAAACAGCTTCTATTGCTTTGTCAGTTAAGGGCTTTACCAGGCTTTTGAATTAATCATAAATACCTCCAAACTGTATTTTATTTTCCACTTCAGTATTAATTTTGAGTTGCCAGAAAAATTTTGCCTAACAATTGCCATCACATAGGAAACAGGTTATATTTCACTACTGTGTTCCGCTCATAAACGGAGCAGTACACCACTGACAGACCTACAGACAAAACTAGCTCTCCAAGGTTGTTTTTTCACTGTTATGTGAGCAGATGTGGATGAACAGTGAGGAATGAGCTATCCATTAACCCACAAAAAGTGCAAGCACCATGTAGGAGCTCATACTGCTGCTTTCTGTGTAATACCTGTTTGGCAGGGAAAGATGAGCCTCCAGCTTTCACCATGGTCAAGAGGTACAGCTGGTCATCCTGCTAAAAATCCTGATTGCAGTGGTACTGGTTGTTACTCTGGAGAAGAGAAAACCAGAAACTTGTTACAGATGCCAGCATAACTATAATATTTATCAATGGATTTCTTCTACATACAGTCTTTGGGGACGTACATTTCTTCCTCTATTGGTATTTCATTTTAATGGCACAGGTATAAATGGTTTGCTTCGCTATTGCATGGGAGGGTAAAAAGCATATGGAGTTGCTTTAAGATTATAATTTGTTCCAATGACAACTGAGTGTTGTAGTTTTGATGACATGTTTAACTTCATTAAGAAAAGAACCAGGTACGCAGACTAGTAATAAGGGGAAGGAGAAGTTTGCTTCTCTGAAGTGGTTGTAGTCTACAAAATTCTGTCATAGTTTTCTCGTATTATATACCTTTATTGGCTGTAGCTACTTAGGCTGCTAAATAGCTGTTAAGCTATTTAGTTGACTTATTTAATCAAAAGGAATTTAACAATGAAGAAATGTGCTTCTTGAATAGTGAAAGTGAAAAGAAAGGCGAAAAGCAAAAAAATTGTATTGAAAGTTCATTGTCTTTCTGCCACAAATTCCTCATTAGAAAACCAGCCAGCAGTTGCTTAACCTTTTCCTAACATCTCTAAGGATGAAATACCTCTTTGCAGCCTTCAACAAAGACAATAACAAGATGAGCTATTTACAGGAGATTGTGGGAGTCCCAGTCAGTAACAGTCAGGACTGTATAAATCAACCCCTCTGCTGTATTCTATGCATTTCCTAAGTTTAAGAAATATAAAGGTAGATCTCTCTGAAATCCATCCTTGTATTTAAGTAGCCCCCTTCAAATTCTTCACATGATCTAGCCTGAGTGAATTCTCACAAGAAAATAAATAGTGTGCTAGCTTCTAGCACAGTTACAAATCTCCCTGTGTACAAGTATTCCCCTGTAGTCACTAAGGCTAGCATTTCATCTGTTTTGTTAGGTATCCCAAGCAACTCTACCGCAATTGTCAAGAACAGAGGGATAATGCCTCAATGTCTGCAACAGACTTCACCCCCGATAATACTCAGTCAATGTACATACATGATTTCATACTCTTCTCTTTTCCTGATTCTTCAGCCTCACACATTTAACAGAAATTTCACAGGTCTTCACAACCGCCACCAAAAGACCTCAGACACACATGCTCTCCCTGCTCCATGTACCATATAAAATACAATTGAAAAGACATTTTTAAAAAAAAAAAAAAAATAATATCACGTTTTGCAACACAGGAAAAAGCTGCACCTCTTTCAAAAGAAAATACAGAAACACAGAGTGGCTGAAAATAGCCCTTTAGTCATATTTAAATAAGCTTTTTAAATCAGTGTTACACATAGGGGTAGCACATAGTATGCTCATCTGTCAACAGGAGAACTCAAACTCATTCCTTAATTACTAAACTGCAAACCGCATTCTGGATTTTAGAAAACAGGGGAAATAAAGTATGTGTTTATATATTCTACCTGTTTCTTTAAAACATGATAAAATGTATCCCCACAGCTAAGTAGTTAGAGTAACAGATGTCTTATCCCCTCCTGAACTGATTTTTTTCTTTGTCTGCTTCCTACTACTGAAAAGCTGTGTATTATATTTGGTAAGCAGTGTGGTATTCAAAGGCAATGTATTCAGATATGATTTTAAGAAAGATTATTTCATCACTTTTTACAACTTTCCCCAATGGTGTCGTGCCATCATTTTTTTCTATTTTTCTTTGTATTTCTTCCTTTTTTACATTTTGAAATGGAGTTCACTTTCACACAGTATGTAGGAGTATCATACACGTTTTCTTGATATTAGCCAGCACTAAGAGAACACTTTTGGCTTGAGATGCTTGGGGAAAGCGGTCATGGGATGAAGTGGGTGTTCCTCTGTTCTCTGACATTTTAATAAGCTGAGCTAAACTTTTACAATCATATATGCCTGTTATCTCAATGGGATTGCTCTTGCATGGAAATGATCAGATGCTCTTAAGAGGGAGGTTCCCTTGGACAGGAAACTGACAGTCAGATCAGCAGAACATATGCTGTCTCAATATGCAACTCTGACCTCACCCAAAGCTCTTTAAGGAACTTATGGCACTGGTGACATTTTGAGAAGTCATGTTTCCCTGATTGTGTCTCATTTTCATATACATGACTGCTAACAGCCTGGTCATTCAATTTTAAAAGGATTTTTTTTTTTTTGGTAGACATGGGAGAAGTCGTGTAGGAAGATGATTCATTTAGTTGCTCTATGTGGGTGTGTAAGCCCAAGGATTTTAAAAGCCACAGGAGTACAGAAAGACAGAGTGGGAAAAAATAAAAGATTTCGTCAGCTCCAGAAGCAATGGATGTAGCTTCAGATCTGCGTTTCTCTATTTGGCTGTATCGGTAGGAAATTTGTATTAGATGAAAACATGATTTTTCAGTCGTGGTTGGATTTCTGATATTTTGTCTGATTAACAAATACAATAATGTCTTCTCTATGAAGTGGTTTAACATCTCTGTGGTATAAATGTCACGAAATGGCAGAAATTTTCACTTCTGACCAAAAATGGTGAGGGTACAACCCCTGTCTAAGTTAGATGCATGTGCAGATCAGAAGAGTAAGCCTTAAAGCATTACAAGGCTGCTTTGTTCTGAAATATATCCAGGCAAATGCACACTGTGCAATGGCAGAAGTTGTACAAAAGAAAAAGGCTGGGGGCAGATGGGGAGGAGGTGGTGTCAGACATCCTTTTAGAGACTTTTTGGAGCCTACCAAGAGTGCCAAATTGAAATGCCAGCCCCAAAACAAAAAAGTTTTGCTGCGATAGAGCAGACCAGGTTAACACGGCAGTACTGAATGGAATCCTGCCTTAAAAGACCAATGTTTTCTATTCACTGTACCTCCACTCAAGTATAAATTTTAAATTAACAATAATAATCACTCTGCCTCCCTTGGCTCCCCCACCCTCCAAAAACTGCAGCACATTTTCTTCAGTATAGCTTTAAAGAAGGAAATTTTGTAGACAACTGCAGCTCTTCCTTGCCACCCCTGTAGAAACTGGGAGTAATGGGAGGTATTCCTGACCCCTGGCTCTGTCAAGAGTTGAGGGGAGAATTCCCTCACTGCTGAGGTAGGCTTCTGGATTGTGAAGCAGGGTCTGAACTTCTCCCTCATGAAGCCTATGTAGTACAGTACCCAGCAGAGGGAGCTTGCCTGGGTGCTAGGGGAGATAAAACAGGTTTCTGGACTATGAATGATTCTGGCTGCAGGAAACATCTCACAAACATCAGCTAAGGGTAGTTCCTTCTCTCTATGAGGTGTAAACAGCCTCTTAACTTTCACAGGAGACCGTGCTGGCTTTTGGTGCAAGCTAAATCTGACAACCTGAAACCAGCAAAATGCTCTGCTCTCTGAATCCTTTGTCCTGGCTCTTACACTGCAATGTTCCAAGGCAAAATTCATTCTTTCTTTGCCACTAGTAAAGGTTTACACTTCAAAGTTAGCTTGGAGGTCCTTCAACCTGTACAAAAGCTGTGGATTTGGAGAACAGCTGAAGAAGACTATCTCCCCATGCTTGCCTTTTGTTTTGATTTTTATGTTCCTTGTATATGTGAAGACACCAATTTGTAGTTGGACAAACTAGAAATACCACCTTCTCTTTTTTTCAGATAAACTTCTGAGGTAAACATTAACAACTTTTCAGTACAAACATGGAGGAGAATGTTATTGTGCCTGATGAAGAATGTTATAGACCTTTCCATGAGAAGCTGACCAGACAAAGAAAACATGATTGATCATTTGTTTAAAAGGCTAATAAGAAAATCAGAGACTAAGCTGAAGGAAGAACTGGAAAGCAAGAGGGTAGAAAACTTGCTCTTGCTAAAGGCCAAAGGACCCTTGCAGATTAACTGACAGGCCATAGTTACATGTACATCACACTGTACAATGTGGTGGGGGAAGAAACCCAAGACCATGGCCACATGGTTTACACAGGGGAACTGTGGACCTAGTCTGGTGCCACAGGTCAAAGGTTCTCTGTTTAGGAGCTTACAATTAAAAGCAGGTCAGGCTCTGTAAATTTTCAGTGCCTGCAATTAGTGAAAATAAAAGGTCATGTTTTCAATTTACAATTTGTTCCTTGCAGTCTGGCATTGCTGATGATACTTAAGTAATGATTCTTCAGTAATATACTCATCATGCTCAGCTTTGGCTCAAGACATCTTTTGCATTTGTATATATTTAGAGTCACCCATGTCTTGAGTATGTTAATTACAGCTTTTGAATCCAGTCTCAGCATTGCAGACACCCTTTTATTTAAAGTAACAGTAGGAATATAATAAACAAAGAGAGGAAAATAATAATAAAAATCAAACAAACACACAAAACCAAAAACAAACCAACAAAACACTTAAAAAGGAGTGATTCTTTTATGGCAGTGAAAGCCATATGCATTCAACTTCTTATTGAAAAGATTAATCAAACTGCATCATGCTGCTGCCTTAATCCCATTAGGGTTTAAAAAACATGAGTTTAGTCACAGCCTCCTTTCATCAAACACTAGACAAAGCCCTATATTAAATAATTATTCAGAGTTACTTTAATATTGTAAATCCCAGTTCCATGTTTCTCACTTGCAGTGAAGACAGTTCATTTTAAGAACTGACTGGTTAACATTCATATTTCTAGCAAAATAAAAATAACTTTTTTTCCTACTTGTTCTGTATTTGTTAATATATTAATAATCTCAGTTGTCTTTACTAAGAGAGATGTGGTTTTAGTTTATCTGCACACTAAGGCATTGGGAAAGTATACTCAGTTCTGTTCAGTCACACTCCTAGAAATGCCTCTTTTGTGGTTCACCCTTTTCCCAGAAGCCTCGTATTTTAGCTTTTTTTTATTGTTACCAACACAGAATATTTCTCAGTCCCCAGAAGGCTTGGTTTTAAGCCACTTGTTTCCAGTTTGTTTCACATCTTTGCCCACAATATCATTCTGTGCCATACAGAGCAGCTATTCACCAGATGCCAGATGCACAAAGTGTTCTTCAGTTGGCTCTTTTCCTCAAAATGACTGATTTTTACGCCAAACTAATTTCTAATTTTTGGACTTCATAGCTGTTGATTGTGCTGTTTCCTCAGGGCAGTTGTTACTGGAAACAGTCCCAGATGTCGGTGACTACTGTCACAAAACTTTTGAAAAAGTCTCAGCATATTCTCTTTCTAATGTATTTTTCCTGGAATTTCTAGTGGTAAGCAACCAAACCTCAGCAGCAGTAGATAATTGTGGAACTCTGAACTCGCTGCAAACCTGAAGTGGAAATTTCACAGTCAATGAGAGCTACATTTCAAACATTGCTTTTAGATCCTAGATAATGTTCTTTCAGTATTTTTTTTTCCAACATTATTTAAACATATATGACAAGGTAGGTATAGTCCATGGGAATTAATTTTGCTTGCCCTCTCTATTAGACCTCTTGTCATTTTTTGTCAGAAGATGAAAACATGCATAAAAATACATGACAGCTGCAAGGTTGCTCCACAGCTGAGGTGTCTAACAGCTGACAGTTGGAGGACTATGCCAAGTTTTATGCGTTGTAGAACTGAAACATATACTTAGGAAAGTATAAAACCAAATGTGGGGTTTGGTTTTTTTTAATGATTTTTCTTTTTTCCCAAAGGTAAATGCACACATGATCAGTATTACTGAGTGGAGGTGCTGACCTCACTCAGAGCTTTAGAATGGTCTCCCGCAAAAAAAGGTTTAACCTTCTAGATTCTCAAAACTATAATACAGATCATTAAATACAGATAGGTCTTAGCCATCAGTCTTCATTTTGCATACCAGCCGCTTTGGTGCAGGTGTTTAGGTTAGGTGTCAGTAGACACACAGAGATTTTCATATCTGGAGTTGAATGTGTGCAGATCTGAGAATGTTTGAGTAACAGGTTTGACTCTCAGTCTCCCATTTTTCTAAATATCTGTTTGATATTGCTACACCCAAAAAAACTCAAACAAAACAAACAAACAAACAAAAAAATGCCTTCCTGAATCACTTAAGCTATAGCAGAAATCCTTTCAAAGGCAGGAAAAGACAATTACTATAATTTGAAAGTGTATTGCTCATTTTGTGCACACTAGCCACAGATATTTGTTGCATTTCTTGTGAAACTAGTGGACTGGAACATCTTTGTTGTTGTAGTTACCATTTTTACTATGTTAAAGGGAAAAGGGAAGTAAACCTGAACTGAGTGGACTCGCCAGCACTGCCATTGTGTTTCTGTGTGGACTCTGTGTGAAAAAAAGACTAAGAAATTCTGAGAAAAAAGAAGTTAAACAAAGTCTTTTTTTTTTTTACCTCATTATTCTTCCTCTTTTTTTTTTTTTTTTTAAATCTTTGCTTGGTTTCCCTTGTTTTGGTAAAAATAATAAAATGAGTAAATGTATCAAGTTGGATAAAGGAATAACTATTTATAGTTACACTCTATTTTTTTCCTTTCTCCACCTTCCCTTCCTAAGTAAAGCAGCTAAGAGAACTGAAGTCTTGCAACAATAAGCAGCATTTGTTTTGACATTACAGTCACTTTAGATGACATACAGAAGTATTATGATGCATACTGAAGTGAGACAGGCAAAATTTTCCCTTTGAAGAAGAGGTAATTCCTCAGCATGGTGGAAGCTGTTGCTGCTTCTGCTTTAATCCTCAAGAGAGCTGACACCCTTACATATGACAGTACCCTTACATCCTAATGTTTGCCTTAGGACTATGTTCTGGTTCATTCCTTCATTCAATATCTTCCCAACTGGCTAATACAAAGAAGGATCCATCTCTCTGCTGCCCTATTTGGAACAAGCTTTAGTCTCAACATTTCCCCTGGATATTAGATTTAGTGCACAGATGCTCTAAAGGCAGTAAAAAGAAAGGCAGCTGGTGTCTTGTTTGGAGACAGGAAGCGGTTGAACTTGGTCACACCACCCAGTCATCTCAAAAGGTCTCCATAGGTATCTTCTTTTGTGAACTGTGAGGCTCCAGAAGTTCTCCCCAAAATAGAAGGCAGTATGAGTCAAAGGTATTTTTCAAATGTCAGTTCAGCAAGTTGCGTAACTAGGAAAACCATACAAATGGGTTTCACTTTTCTGCAGAATAATTCACAGACACACACAAAACTATACAATTACACCATAATGCAAATTCCTGAAATGTTCAGGTCTGTTCACAACTCTGGTATTTTCTGTTGTAAAAGACAAAGATAGCAGTTTGATTTGGGGGTGAGTGGGTGGTGGTGGTGGTGGTGGTTTTTCTAGTTTTGGTTTTTGTTTTTTAATTTAATTTAATTTTATTTTAAAAACAGCAATACCAACAGCAACAAAGAAAAGAAAATAAAAGCCAGCAAATACTGCAGAAAGTGCATTGGAATACAAAATATACCTTCATTTCTAATAATCCAAAGTACTATGGCTTTCTTGTGTAGCCAGCAAGCTTTGTTATCGATATTTGCAATACTCCTACTAGAACAGATCTTTTATAGCAGGAGCAGAGATAGGACTCTCAATTTAAGGAAATTTCAGAAAAGCTTTTAGGAAAACAAATCCAGATTCAAAAGATACTGTGAATGTATCTTAATAATAGTAGCTATATGCCCAAATAAATGGCTAATTGGACTATATGATATCAATGCAAATATTGATCCTTATGATTAAACAAAGTTAAAAAATACACTGAGACATACAAGATCTTTCTATCTTTTAAATGAAAGGCTAGCTACTTTTTCACAGAAGATTTGTCAATGTACTCAGAAGTCAAACTGGGTTTTAAAAAAAAAAAAAAGATAAACCGACCTACTAATACTTTGTCTATTTATATACTGCATTCAGCTACAGACATAGCCTTCAGCATTACAACAAAAAGTACCTATGAGCTGTCTTTCCTCCCCCTGCTCCCAAAAAGCATTTTTACTGACAAATTTTTGTAGGTGAGAAGAGAGTGAGGAACTGCTTGAGGGTTTTTATTTTGAAGTCAGTGATAACATATTTTACTTAAAACATTTCTGAAACTGCACCTGAGCATTTAGTGCATGTAGAGTGCAGTGCATACTCTGCTATGCTGTGGAGTCTTGCAAAAGGAAAGAAAATGCACCCGTGCCTTGTAAATGTATTTTTAGTGCCTTGGGAGTTCTCTTGCACAAATAGTTTTGTGTCATGCCATGTTCTGACACCTTTGAAATCTTGCCTGAAGTAGTTTATAGCTTTGTCTAGATTGGGGTATCTGCGCATGATGGTTTATACAATGACGAATTACTCATCGCATGTACAGGACTCCGTACAGTTGTCAGGTTTAGCACTGCTATATAAAGCATTAAGCTTATTATGCCCCAAAGAATTAAATTATGCTGAGACAATTTGATTAGTTCTGTCCAAAGGAAGACACGATTGTAATGATCTAAAAGCTCGAAGTGAACATTGTTAACAGTAACACATTGCAATTAAAGAAAAATATTTGCTTAAGTATTTTAATTAAATCTATTTTCCCATTTATTGGTTGATTTGCTGTTCTTGTAAAAATGTTATTTGACTTCCAGATGATTCAAAGCATTAAAGTTGATTGAGCTTTCTAACTTTATTTTACTGTTTATACATACCACACACAATCTTTTGCTCACAATCCGTACCAGAAACTCTGGATTTGTTGAATTTCATTCAAAATGTTAAATTATAGGCACCTTAATTTACATTTTGTTGGAACATCCAGGCCTGTGTATGAATTGTAATATGAAAATTAAAGAGCACCTACTCATTTCAGTCTAGCAAACTTAGCAAACCAGTCATGAATGGAAGCTGGTTGATATTTCATTAGCATTATTTTTAGTTGAAGTAAATGGAAAACTTAGATGCTTTTTGGTGGTCGGCTAAAAGCTGAAGAAGAAAGAAGACTCTTGAAGTAATGAGGCAACACACTGGGAAGATCAATAGATCCCTGTAGAAGCAGGTTATTCAGAATCAGCACCTTGCCTTCAGAAGCAGGGAGTGATGCAGTGATGGCAAGGGCTGTCTCATGGGCAGCCCTCACAGCACAGCTGTTTTCAGCAAAATATGATTTGATAAGCATTTTCATCTCAGCACAATCTAGCATATATATTCCTTCATAAGTTTTAATTCCTCTTAAGAGGAATGATCCTATAAACATAAATGGGTCATAAGGATTGCAGCATGATCAGATTAACCGCTCTTCTACTTCAATGTCTCCAAGCTCTAGATCAGTTCTGTCTGATTTTGGAAACAGTTTGTGTGCTGTTTCCAGGCTACTTTTTCCATTTTATTGTTATGATCCTATATTTGTTTGTTATTATCTATTGCTTTATTTATTTCTATTAATATTTACTGGCCCGTTGTTACCATATATCCTGACTCTGCAAGGATTATATATCAGCACTGTATTTTACAGCTTTTCTATCTTCATTTTTGTAACATTTTTTTTGCAACTAGCTAGCTATACCACACATAAAACATGGATTTACACTTATATTAATAATAACCTCTTTCCTTCTTCACAGAGGTGAACAAGCACCTGCTAATAATAGGGCTGTTTGCAGTATTTATGCTGAAATCTCAGAGCCATTGGAACCTCACCTTAAGACTAAGTATATATGGGTTTATGAATCTTAGCTAATTCCTGTAGAAGTTTTTAAATGTTTTCCATTGTGTTTGATAGGATAGGTTGCCCCCTGAAGTTGCTCACAACAATCCCTAAAATCCAATGCTTTCTCACTGCCTGTGTTGAGCTCGAAACACCCGTTTCCTGGAGGTCCTGGAAGATTCCTGGAGAACTGAGATAAGAGGTTGACTTTCTTTCCTCCCAGGGTGAAAATACAGAATGAAGGAGAACAGGCATGACTTAGAGTTTTGCCTAGCCAGGCTTTCTGCAGTATGTTTATGGTTCAGGTACTAGTTATTAAATTTGCGTTATTACTATCCATATGCATGCTTGTGGAATAACTTCTTAGGAGCGACAATGCCTCAAAAACATTTCCCTTGGAACTTTTCTCCTGCTTTGCACTGTTTTCTATCCAGTAACAATAGCTCTTGAGGAACAATTTGGCAGCTGAGCATCAATGTATTGCTACTGGGTTTTTGGTTTTTTATTACTTGTATTGTGTGTTCATTGTGTTATTTGTATCTATAATATGGTATGTTAAGAAATGCAAGGTATTCCATATTTGCCAGATTTCACAGGGTGTTCAGCTTAATTCTGACTTTTCTAGACTCAATTTTTCAGGATAATTCAGATCTGTTTATTAATTATTATGCAGAAAATAAACTGATGCCTGTTTATTTCAGCCTGATAGCTTCAAATGGTATAGGTAACATGTGGAAAGTGTGCCTGAGAGTCCACTCAAAATCTGAGCCTGAATTGTGTTGGGTTCATTGTGCATGGTACTGTATAAACCCGCAGCAAAAAAAAAAAAACAAACCTGCATCCATTATGAGTAGAGCTGGATCCAAGTAGTTTGTTTATTTAGTGTGTGTATGAGATTCACTTATTTCAGCAAACCCACTGAGCTCTAACCCTGACTTTGTTGTAACTAACATTTAAAAAAGTTTTACTTTTTTTACTTTAAAAAAAGTTTACTCCAAAGGTTGCCTCAATGAAAGATTTTTCTTTTGGAAAAGGAATTTGGAGATAAGGAAGTGTTAATTTTTTCTAGCAGATCTGAATTCTTCATGTTTCACTTCAACCCAAATCAATCATTTTTCTGATTCTCTCCCACACTTTTTTCCCCTCCTAGAAAAAAAAAGTCTACATCAGAAGAATAGATCTGAACTTATGCAATACACCTGAAATTTTTCATTGTGTTTGCAAGTAATCTTCTAATTTCAGCCTCTGCATTTGTTTAGTAACACAGTAAGAGTCACAGTAGACAAATGTGTATGTAAGCATTGTCATAAGAAGTATTAAAAATAAAAGTGTTTATTTTAATTACATCTAATATCACTTTCCATGTATTTAACTTAGACAACTTAAGCATTTGCTCTTGAAGTATAGAATTTCATTTCAGTAAGAAAGCAATTAAAGAGGGTATTTCCACTGCTGGATTTTTTGAATGTTTTGTTCTTGTTGCTTGTTTTCCCCATGCCTTCAGAATAACCAAAGCTGTATGTGGCTTCATGAATGTGTCCTTATGCAGTGTACAGCTGCAGAAGAAACAAAACACATTCTGATGAAGGAGGAGGGAGGTACTTTCAATGACTAATGTGCTTAGCTTTGTATTGCTGCCTGCCTGTTCAACAGCTCAGAGAATAGATAAAATAAAACAATAATGAGGAATTAAAAAAGAGAAAGAAAGGTAAACTAATGGTACTGGTACAACCCCCCCCCCCCCACCTCTTCAAAGCTGTAGGTAAAACTGCCTGCACATTGGATATATTTGGATAAGAGTGCTTGGAAGGAATACAACACAGATAAGTCAGTAATCCTTAGATCAGGGGAAAACAAAAATCTCACAAATCCTTCAAATAAGAGGAAGTATGAAATTAAAGGAGAAACTATAAAAAATGTCTCATTGATATTTGTTCAAAAGGTGATTTTTTTGCTTGCTTTTTTTTTTCAGTGGTGGGATTTACTCACAAAAAGGATTTATTTATTTATTACTTTTCCTAAAAGGCTTTTTACTTTGCAAAAAGTAATGTAAATTACTGTGTTTCTAAATCCTCTGTTAGTGCAAACATGTCATGACAAGTTCCCCCAAAGAAAGTCCTGTAGGGTCCAAATCTCAGCTGAAATTCCTGAGTGAGCCATGCTGAATGCTACCCGACTGCAGGTCAGAGTGACTGGATTGTAGAATATCAACTTGAAAGGTACAAAAGCCTGAGGATCTGTACATCTGGCAGTACAGGTGGCTGCTCATCAACCCCAAGAGCACTATTGTTTTGTTTTTTTTTTTTCTGAATCTATAACTCCTTAGGAAGGTATAATGAATTGCAAAAGTACTCATCATTGCTTAGCTTCTGTTAACTTTATATTCAGTAATATCTCTTCCTGGATTGCATTTAGACTACTGAGCTGGAGTAATTTGTAATTCATCCTGCAGTTCAGCTACCGTGATGCACAGCACACACTGACTTTCCTTCCTGTTGGTGTTTCTTCTTCCAGTGTAAACTGGAGTGTAGGAAATAAGGGAAGAGAAAGAGAAAATTATACTCAACTGCAGCTCACCCCATCCCACCATAGGAAGCAGCCAGCACCTGCACCCAGGCCCAGGGACTAACAGCACCTGCAGTTTGGATGAACCCTCAATTGCAACAGAAGCCCTTGTAAAGAAGCATGCTTCTCAGAGCTGATGTGGAGAGAGCCACTCCTTTTAAATTGGAGAGATTTCTGGGAATAAGATAGGCTGGGCATTAGATAACCCACATGGAAGACATAGTTTTCTAAAAACAAACATGCTTTTTCTTCCTATAACAGCACTGCAATAGTTTCAGCTACAAAAGAAGACAGGAACAGTGTCACCAGCTTGCTGTCTTGATTATTTGCTTGAACAACAAGCTTGAAAAGGACTGACTTGTTTCCATCTGTGTGCCTCTGTGCATCTGTTAAGCTAAATAGATTGAAGGGATTCAGAAATATTACCAGACTAAACACTGATTTCTGTGCTTTTTATAGATGGAAATGACCTAGCTACTCAAAAATGGTGTTTTATTTCATAAAGAAGACACAGGTGAGTTAGAATAGTGAGTACTACTCAAAGATTATTCTGTAAGTTATGTCATTATGTTATCGAGTATTTCTGAACACATGGAGTATCTCTGCTGTTTGGATACATGAAAATATATCATCAGTGTGAAAGAGGCTCAATCAAAAGAGCACAGTTTAGCAGATATTACCAATATTGGCTATTCTTGAACCACACAAATACCAAGAAATGCAATTAAATGCCTAGTGTCAATAATAGTAATTCAGCAGCAAAAAGGATATAATATTCTTTCTTTTCCCTCCCCTGTGACACATTGTGGCTTAAAATGGAATGATGTGTTCATTTGTAGAAGATTCTGCTCTAAGTCTACATACAGCTTGGTTTTAGAAATTAATGTT
Organism: Merops nubicus; assembly: GCF_000691845.1. Taxonomy (NCBI): domain Eukaryota; kingdom Metazoa; phylum Chordata; class Aves; order Coraciiformes; family Meropidae; genus Merops; species Merops nubicus. Next base: position 9,410 of record NW_008580785.1, on the reverse strand, counting down.
TTTCTGACTGTATCTTAGGCATATGTAAGTAAGTCTTTACAGGATATCTGTCATGCAGCTTGCACTGCTTATTGACTGCAGTTGTAATAAACTTGGAGAGGATCACAGTAGGTTGTTCTAGCCATCACAAACCTAAGCTATCTACAGTATCATCAAGTTTAATGTCATTAATCATGTCTGTGTGACATTATGTTACAGTAGCAATTATTCAGCAGTTTATGGGTAGACTGCACATAGATGCTGAAGGAACAAACTCAGCAAAGTCAGAGCATAAATAACCAGAGCAGGAATAGAATGGCACAAACACACCTGAAATTCTTATACTTAACGTTATTTTCATCTAATAAAAGCAATTCAGGTGACCCGCAGTCAGGTTTTTACAGTAACCATATTTCTAGCCATCAGGAACTGTAACATTTTAGGCTAAAAATCCTAAACTGGCAGCTTTCTTTATTCTGCTCTGGCTACAATAGAAAAAAATAAGATGAAGGGCAAAAACCCCACTGAGTAGTATTTCTTCCATCTGTGTAGTTACAAACGGAAGGAAAACAAGGGAAAACACACACAAGGTAACTACCAGGTTCTGCCCTGATGAAGATAACTGCTTCATTGTGTCCATTATAAATGTTGTCATGACTTTAGTTCGAACTTTGGCCTTAAACAATAGAGACTGTGAAATATATATTTGCTACATATGGAGAATGTTATGGGAATGACCTTAATATTTTTATACAAGGGTAGCAATACATCTTGAACAAACATTATCTAGCCACAACACTCTGGAACATGCGCTGTTGAAACAATTGTGGCTGAGGAGAGGTTCCTACAGGAAGGTTAATATCCTAAAGTAAATTTTTTTTCGTGTCTCCTTTAAGAAAGGCTTTCTTTTTTCAGTTTACTGCAGAAGGACTGTGCGGTAGGGGAAGGGGAAGTTTCCCTGTCTGTGCTTTTCCCTCAGGGCTTCACCAAGGAAGAATTACTGTAAATTCACAAGATGCACTGCAGAACCAGAAAGGCCACCAGAATACTCTGTAAGAACAAGATGAACATTATTCTTTCCCTTTCTCTGTCCATTTTTTTGGACTGGATGATTCTAGAATATGACTGTAAAAGGCAACATCTATCTGGGAAATTAAGTAGAGCCTAGATGTTGTCATTGACCCTGATACCATAGCATAGACATACATACACTTAAAATTGTAGAATTCTTCGTATGGCACTCTGTCACTGTAAATACTGACATGAAAAACTCTAAGAAAGGTCTTTTTAATGTAACAACATATTGATCACTAGATCCTGTACTGACTTTCCTAAGGGAAACATTAGGAAATAATACTTTTCATGGTTCAGAGCTACTAGTGTAACTCTGTGATTTTCTTATTTGTCTGGTTTTTTTTCAGATTTTTTTTTTTATGTCTTCTTCTGATCAGAAGTTTCTCCTGAGCCATTGACAGTTTTCTCTTCAATAACCACCTTTTTTGACTATTGGCTTACTCTTATTTCTAGATTTTCTTGCCTGCTGTGCTTATCTTCTTTTCTTTCAATCAGTTTTATCTTCCTGTTCAATCCTGGCTGCAGCTATAAGAATGTGCTATATAAATCCCACTTTTAGAGAGTAAGAGATTAAAAGATCTGTGATAACAATAAAATACCAGAACACTTTTTTGTTATTAAACATCTCAAGATTGTATAGAAATATTTAATTAGTTTTAGAAGCTAATGAATGCATAATTGTTCTCTCAGTACTTAGCATGTACAGGAGAATTTGCCAGATTTTCTGATATGATGGAATTAGGGAACTGCATGAAAAATAGATTCAATTCACTGCATATTGTTATAATTGTTTATATTTTTAGGAGGAATAGTAAGAATGTTTACTAGCAAACAAAAAAAAGAAAATTTAACAGAGTTGTTGGATTGAATTCAAAAAGAGAACTTCAGCTGTAACTCTAAATTCTTTTAAGGGAGAGGTAGCAACAAGGCCAGAAATTATTTCTTCCATCTTTGGAACCATGCTTAAAATAAATCACACCAGTCTTGGGCCATTAGGCAGACCACAGGTCACCTTAAACCAACTCTGAACAGCAGTTGAAAGCTTCAGGTAGACCAACTCATAGCTCTTTTTTTTCTTTCTTAACAGAGATGAGACTATCTTACCCAAATTCCATGCTTATTGTTTGGTTTCTTTTCAAATCCCACTCTACTACAAAATAGTCATATTTTTCTGGAAAGGATTATCAACTACTTTTGAAGTAACATCTATCATGCTGCCCATTACTAGAGAAACCTCACCCTTAATTTTGTAACCTGAAAGAGCCCAGATCCAAACTTACCAAGAGTAGAGTCAGAAAATTCTTGTAAGAGAGATCCTGGATGAAAAATTCATGCTTGCTGGAGTCTTGCTGCCTCTAGGATATCTGTTTTAGTAAGCCTTCCTTACAACAGAAGCTGTGAAGTGGCTCCAGATATATGCCCTCAGAAATGAACTAGCAATATTTTACACCACTGAAATGAGCAAATTTTAATTTGACAGACTGATTAGATAACAGGTCCATTGACTATTTAAAAGAAATTATAAACTTCTAAAGCTTTGTGGTATTTTGGTAATGCAATCTATTGCAGCCATAGGGATGCAGTGACAACTGCACTGAAGAAAGAATTCTGAACACTATTGTGCAGAGATCACTAGAATTTGTAAAAGTATTGAGTCATAAAAACTGGCCCTGTGCAGGTTTTGAAGCTGTTTTCATCTACTGTTTTCTAGATAATTAAAATAGCACACAAAAATAAGCACTGTAAAATATCTTATATTACAGAGAATGCCCATGATAGCTTTTTTCCAACTTCAGTATTTTATTTGTTAGGGATACTGCAAAGTCACACATATAATATAGAATCCAATCTATAAATAAGGCAGCTTCCTTTAGAGGAAACAGAACAACAGCTTGTATTCACCAGACATAATTTTCTAATTCAGTATTTTCAATTATATTAGTGAAAACAGAAAAATATTTAAAGAATATTCTGAACTGTAATAGAACACTCTAGACATTGCTCTGGGTTTTTTTTTTTTTGTACATCTACAACATAGAAACATTTAAGAGACAGCTTCTGCATAGCCGATATTGTTAAAACCTTACGTTTTAGACAGCATCTGAGGCTCTACATTGAAGCTGATGCTACATTAGCAGCTGTGAAAATTAACAGGTAAGTCACTATAACTGAGGAACTAAAAACTTGTCGTGCATGTAGGGCACATTGATTAGAAGCGTTTCAGAACCAGTTGCCAGCAAGTGTTAAATACTGCAAGTTACTCGGTGGGCCAGACAGAATTCAGAGAACCAGAGACAGCGGGACTATAAAGATGACAGTTGTGGCTTGCTTAGGGATACATGTAAACACAATCTGGTTAGAACACTTAACAGGATAAAAGTAGAAAAAAAAAAAAAAAGAACAGATAAATTGAACAATATATCAAATGGTTTGTGGGCAGTTTTCAGCATATACATGTTTTCCTGTCATGCTGAGAAGAGATAACATGCCATGTTATCTCAAAAGAGATAATTTCTACTTGTAAAATAGAAGTGTTTGAGTGTTTCCCATGGTGAAGATACCTGCTCCTGTTACCCTGTCTCCAATGTTATCGTTTGCTCAATGTAATGTGGTAGCTCTCTGGGCTCATGCTGCTTTAAGAGGCAGTTGTGTTTCCCTACCTTCCTGCCCAAACAGACTCACTATCCTCTCTCCTCTCTTTACTTCCTCAGCTGTGTCAGTCACAGCTGAAATCAAAGAAAATTTGTTGTTGGAGTGACATGAAGTTGTAGTCACTCTGGATGTGAAAAAATGTTACAGGTCTAAATTACAAAACCAAACAAAATTACAATTGCTCATTGAGAAACAGTTCCTAGGAGTAAACCTGAGAGAGGTTTGTAGTCTCCTTGTGACAGAAGGCTCTGAGGGTAGGTAGGGCAGATAGCCATCAGGCGCGAGGCAGGTACAGCTCATCATGCTTTTGAGGATTGCGGCCTCTAGGAACGGTAACAGTTTGACTGGAACTAACAACCACGTTTTTGTTTGCAAGGAGGCTATTTCCTGAGTAGGTATTACAATCATTCTGTTTAGGTTTTCTTATCTGTTTGTTTATACTTGTTTATTATTAATTGCACATTAAGTTTATGGAAATATCTCTGTGTAATTATATGGATTTTGTCTGTGTTTTAGCCTTGGCCTTTGGCATTCTGACATCTGTGTACCTCCTTGCTATTTTTTCATATTTTTCTCTCTGTGTACTGCTAGATTTGGTAGGAGGTCACCTTAAAAAGAGAGCGAATACGATTGCTATTAATACAATACCTGTAGCTTGTCTTAGTCATGGAAAGGTTTTACAAGGCTAAATTGAAATTTATGACAACTAGCTGTATTTATTAAAATTAGCTCAGGTTTGTTGATACAGAAATTAAACTCTGGCATGACAAATGCATTGTCATTTCTAATTTAGATCATTTTTTTTACTCATTAGTCTTACTTTGTGTATACCCTTTCCTCGTAATGAGAGCAGAAAGGGAATTTGCAGCCTACTGAGTTAGCCATCAAAATTGTAAGCTCATTTCAGGCCCTCTCAAACCACAGGTTTTGTTAGTATTATGAGCCAATTTAGCAACAAAGCCCTGTTAATAAATATAGTTCAGTAGTGTTTTTAAAGTGGAAGTAAAGTGATCATCTCTTACGAATTTCTTCTGTGTGTAACAGCACAGAAGGACTTGGTGTAGCAAGATCATATGTTGGTGCAACTGCATCATATGTTGTCCACATTTGCAGATTGTCGTGATGATTTACTGTCGTGACCACAACTTTCCTGGTTCTGCATACTAATAATTGTAGGCTATTTGTAACATTTATGTCCAGAAGCATTAAAAATATATTCTAAGGTTATATCTGTTCTAATAAATTTATGAAGTGCCATTGAACTTCCTGGACATTGAAACTAAACCATGAGTAGTTTTAAATGGCTAGAATTATCCTTTACACAGTTTTGGCATATTCCCACATCATTCCCAGGGGCAGTTGAGGGGTTAGCACAGTTTTACAGTTTGCATGCGGCCACCTTAGTTTGGAAACTAAGGACATACAACAGTGTGGATCTGATTTGTTGTGTGTGACAGTGAGCCTTGGTGGCAGGGAAGGATCCTGGGAACGGTCATAGTCTGACTATGGGAAACAATATACAATACATGCAGAAACAGTATTTTTCTGTACATGGGTTTGCAGACCAACTTTTTGTATATTATGTAACAAACATAAACTTATCCTTTCAACAAGGAAGGAGGGGAGAAGGAAGGAGTGGTAGTCAGTCATGCAGGTGTCTAGCTGCTGACATCTTGGTTAAGAGGCTCTACCAGGTCCTCCTGACTTGCCCTTTGGAAGGAATGACTAATTACTTTATGGCTCTCAGTACTTGATTAGGAGTGGATTACACTGGATTAATATAATGACTGGCTCTCTACTTTTCAGGACAAAACCATGAAGCTCATGATAGTGTAAGACTATTTTAGCTGTATAATAACATCTTCTAATGCTTGGGGGGGAACCCAGCTGCTGACTGTTTTAGGCAAGCAAAGTTAATTTAAGTAGCTTGCTGTCTCTGTATACCTCTTCAGAACTTTTTTGGCTTAGATTAAAAAACAGATTTGTCTTGAACTGTGAGGCAGTTTCTGTATATACTCATTCTCTTCTGCCCATTTTTGTAAATGAGACAAAATCTGAGAATAGTAACCAGTGTACTGACTTTTATCCTTACACTAAAATAATACAGTTCCTTTATTCGTGTGCTTACAGTTGAAACATGCTTTTTATTTTACATATCACCGGATCTGAGCAGAATCATGATCCTGCCTCACAGATAATGGTTAGTGATTTCTCAGATTTTCTCAAAGTGGAAAAATCTTGAAAAAGGTCTCTAAATGTGGTTTGCACCTACTCAGGATTTTTTTTTCTGGCCCCCATTGGAACAATTAAGACTATAAATTCCATTGGATTAGTGCAATTCAATGAATTAAAAAAAATTACTATTATTAAGAAAGACCTTTTAGCACCAACCATTACGTGAGGATCACAGTCTACTTGCCCAAATACTAATTATGTTTCATATTTTCCATCCTTTGTATGGCTCTTTAACTTCCAGAAATGTTCCCTGAGTTAAACATTCAGTAGAATATTCAATAAAAACCCCAAGGAAATTGGTGTCATTTTAAACACTGGCATATCAGAAGCACCTGAAAGGATAGTGGGAGTGAAGAGCCAGGTTGTGGGGTTGGGGGAAGAGAAAAAGAATGTGTTGGTTCTCTCTTTTGACAAAAATACAAATAGGAGAGGGAAAAAAAGTTTTTTGACAATCTAATTCTCATCAATACCGGGTACAGTTCAGCTAGTACCTGCAAATGAGGCTTCTGGAAGAAAAGTCATCATAAAGAAGTGTACTGTTAATCCTGTTATTAAGTTTCTTTTTCCTAGATATAACTATTTCTGCTGAAGTTTTAAAAAGCGGAACAGAATTTCGCTCAATATTCCTGGTTCCTCACAGTAAAACATTTGTGTCACCTTCCCAGTCATGAAAGAATTAATATATAGGATATTGCTTGACTCTAATTCAACTTCCCTAGATGATTAGTTCCCTGAAATGACTCTGATGAAAATCATCTGAGTTATAATAGATATTCTTTCTTAGAAAAACAAAGGTGCATGGAAAATAACATCAAATCAGTGGTAGCTCTGTATATCCCCAAAATTCCAGCTTCATCAATCACGATTTTGTATCGCAATCCTCTTTCCTCATCCCCAGAGAGGCAGAAAAGAAATCACAGATAACCAAAACAGATTTCTTCTGTCTTATTTGCACTGGAAACAGCTAGAACAAATCAGCACACAGAACTAAGATGAGGGGAAGTAAAATTTTGGCCACAGACAGAAATAGTAGGATAAAAGCTAGAAATGAGTCAGAGATGACCCTAAGATAACAAGCAGTGTTTATAATTCTTATAAATTCCTCCCAAATGACAAGATTTTTGTTGGTCCCATGATCCTGTGAGACTCCAGCCCACTTGGGATTTTCTGTCTGTTCAGTAAAGGTCCCATCTTCCAAACAGCTCCTGTCTTGTGGAATGAATTGGGTGCCAGGCGACAGAGCCGAGGAGGAGAACGTGCAGGGTAGGAGAAGCAGAAATGGGGTAGAGTGGATGTGTGGAGCAAAAGAGCATTGCTCATTTTGGAGGCAGGGTAGCAGATGTGACTGCTGACAAGCGAGAGCTCTGGAAGCTTCAGAGGATGATAATCACAAAGCATACTGGACACAGAAGAAAATGTTAATGAATAGAGCACCTCACACATGCCAGGGGTAGGGAAGGCACGGTTCACCAGATGCACAAACACATCTTCCTTTAAAATCTCATCATTGGATGGCATCATGATTCATGACTGTAAAGGCAAAAACGCTGGATTTGAGCAATGAGGAGAAAAGTGATCACTAATGGTTCGAGAGAATTTAGTAAAGGAAGATGTGGTCTTTAGTTTAGACCTAGTAAGCCAAATGGGCAGTAGCCTAAAGGTAAAATGAGAAGAGACTAGTTAGAGCTGTACAATACACATGGAAGTGATCTGCATAGGAATTAAATCCTTTTATTTCTCCACATGACAACAGCCACAGTCACCTTTTGCAAGACCAAAAATGATGTTAAATGTGACAAAATATTACTTTAAAAAAGAATATTAATAAGAAGAAAAGTCCAACAAAACCTTATGCTGTAAAGAAGGCTCTAAGATTGCTAAATCATGGATGCCTAGCTTTTGTTTTACACCGAGTATGAGGCAAGATCTCTGCTGTACTCAAATTACTAAATTGAAAAGAAAATACTGACACACTGGATTAGGCAAACAGACAGTAAGAACATCAAGAGAGAACAGATTTGCAAACACTGCGGATAATGTGATATAGAAGTTTTTAAGTAACTGTGTCTAAAAGGCCACAGTGACACATAAGGAAGTTCGTCACACATTCTGGGAGGTGGCTGAGCCACCATCCCTGGATGTTTAAAAGCCATGGGGACATGGCTTACAGGAGGATTTGGCAGAGTATGGTAGAGTAAGGTTAATGGTTGGACTCCGTGATCTTAAAGGTCTTTTCCAACCAGAGTGATTCAATGATTCTGTGATTCTCTGTGCTGAACATCTGAAATACTCATACTTCTTGTTAAACAGGTGTGAATTTCAAATAACAGGCAGTGGACTGCAAAGGCACAGAAGATGTGGTTTCTGCCTAACAGCATGAGTTTTCCTTACTCTCTATTTCCCAGTTAGGGAATTGAAAAGTAATCACAAGTACCTCAGTGGTGCCATGCAAGTTCCCATGGCCTCAGAAGGAAACTGTGAGGTGAAGTCCATCATGGGAGTCCAAAGCCTACTTTCTTCTTCATGTAGCACCCAGTACATATGAAGCTGGCAGACAGGACAACATACGTATGGGTGTCTCTGACAGTATCTAAGTAGCACAAAAGGTCAAGAAAGAGTTGAGATCCAGTGAAGAATAAGAAATTCCTAGAGACTTTGCTCAGTCTCAGTAAGGAAGCAGAAGACAGACCAGAAGCACTTAAATTAAAAATTAGAAGAAGAGAAGCCTTAATCAATGCCTGGAAACTTTCAACACAAAGATAATGTAGCTGAAGAGAAGAATGAAAGCAGAGCAGCAATTTATATGGAGTGCATGGAGTGATCACAGCATAGGCAGAGAAAGAGGAAGAAATCCGTGAAAGGTAGTGGGAAGTTTAGGCTGGAAGCCACTGAGTGCTCAGATAGATGGATGTGTTTGGAGTGAAGAAAATGCAATCATTTCCTGATTCAGCCCTAAAATCAAAAGAAAAAAGGGTCTGGAGAAGTAAGACATGGTGTACAGTATTGCCCACCTTTTTTTCCTCAGGACGCTGTAAGATCTTATGAAGAGAGAAGAGAGGGAAAAGGAAAGGGACTGAGGAGAGACAGAAGCTGGGAAATAGCTGACGTCCCCTGCAAAGGTGTTTGGCCAGGAATGTGGCAGGAATGTGACCGCAAGGCAGTGACCTCTAAGGCCTACATTCCTTTTACTGTATTATTTTTAAAATTTTGTTTGCCGAAGATGTATTTTTCAAAACATAATCTGATCATGTCCTGCCCTACTAACAAGCATCGTTAAGGTTTAGTCAAATTAATTTTCTCTGCATACCGTGGCTTCAGCGTACTTTGCATCTGGGATAGCTTCCCAGGCAATTAAAGCCGAGCAATTAAGCTGGTAAACAAGTGCGCGTTATTTTGCCTAATCCCAGCTGCGAGCTCCCGCGGAGGAGGCCGGGCCGGCGGGACGCCGGGTCCCGCGGGAGGCGGCACCG